>NW_017804020.1:7660043-7674406 GCF_001625305.1 Branchiostoma belcheri | reverse complement strand
CACATGTTAGGTACGGGTTAGCTTCTACACCTGCTTCATGTGTCCACACATGTTAGCTTCTACACCTGCTTCATGTGTCCACACATGTTAGCTTCTACACCTGCTTCATGTGTCCACACATGTTAGGTACGGGTTAGCTTCTACACCTGCTTCATGTGTCCACACATGTTAGGTACGGGTTAGCTTCTACACCTGCTTCATGTGTCCACACATGTTAGGTACGGGTCAGCTTCTACACCTGCTTCATGTGTCCACACATGTTAGCTTCTACACCTGCTTCATGTGTCCACACATGTTAGCTTCTACACCTGCTTCATGTGTCCACACATGTTAGGTACGGGTTAGCTTCTACACCTGCTTCATGTGTCCACACATGTTAGGTACGGGTTAGCTTCTACACCTGCTTCATGTGTCCACACATGTTGGCTTCTACACCTGCTTCATGTGTCCACACATGTTAGGTACGGGTTAGCTTCTACACCTGCTTCATGTGTCCACACATGTTAGGTACGGGTTAGCTTCTACACTTACTTCGTGTGTCCACATTTTAGGTACGGGTTACCTTCTACACCTCACTGCTTTATTACATGCATGCCCTGTACAGGAAAACATAAACAGAGCAACATAAGCAATGAAATAAGAGACACTAGTCAACAAAAAACAATAGATTAAGAACAACACAAAATTACAACATATACTAAACCAGTTATCTAAATACGTCAGTATTTCCACACAGTTACGTTTTAATAATACTGACGTGAAGCATCTTTATTTTCGATAGGACAAGTTGATGGCTGCCCAGCTGGTCATCAGAGGAACCAGACAACAGGGGCTTGCGCCGGTAAAGTATTGATTGATTGATTGATTGATTGATTGATTGATTGATTGATTGATTGACTGGTTGATTGATTGATTGATTGATTGATTGATTGATTGAATTTACACTATTTTTCATGGAGTATTGGTGATGATACGAGACGGGGGTTCGCCAGGCATCCTTCCGGGTGGTTTGAAGCTATCATTACCAACTTCCAGTTACTTAATCCCTGTGGTCACGCATATGAGTAGATATGTAAATATTGTACATTTGGGAATGCATCTATAGCAGCGACACCTGTGCTGCAGTGTAATGTGAACCAGTCAGAATTGCCCTGAGGAAGGTGACAGATCTACTAGACAGTCACCAAAACGTCGACGAAATAAAAGACTTGGTTGTGTATAAAGAATGAATGAATGAATGAATGAAGACCTTTATTGTACACACATACCCACTGGGTTAAGTACAGGTCACAAAAAAAAAGGATGGAATATAGATAACGTTACATACATACATCGTCAAGTAGCGCTAGCTACAATCAAGTAAATTCGGTTTCTTCTCGTTTCTTAGTAATGGCAAAAATGTAAGAACAGATATGTTTCAATACAGAGGGTTTGTCTAAGCTCATTACCTTCGCCAAGAAGGTTATGTTTTCAGAGGCGTTCGTGTATGTGTGTGTTTGTGTGTGTGTGTGTGTGTGTCTGTCTGTCTGTAAACACGATAACTTGAGAAGGCCTTGATGGATTGTCTTGATACTTGGTAGGTGGGTAGGTCTTGATGAGACCTCAAAATGATTAGATTTTGGACCCCCTAGCGGCTTATTATGGTACTGCAGCTGAACTTCCGGTTTTGATATCTCATGATCTAGACATGCTATGGTAATGAAATTTAGATGGTAGGTAGCTATTGTGCTGGGAAAGAAGTGACGTGAGTTTAGGCCCCCTAGCGGCTTGCTCTGAAACTGCAGGGATAAATTCTTGAAAATATTCAAAAGGGGATAACTCAAGAACCGGTTGATGGATCGCTGTGATTTTTGGTATGTAGGTAGCTTATGTGATGCTTAATATAATGATGTGACAATTATGCAAATATGGATGTAATTTGCATAATTTATGGGGAAATTCTATAAATCAGCTGCATTCCATGATATGACAATTGAAGCTTGTGACATTGGTAATTGACAACGAGAGAAACACAGGAAGATATTGATTATGTTAATAATGACTTGTTTTGCATAATTAATGAGAAAATTTTATAATTATGTAATGATAACTGCCTGGAATTCCATACTTGTGGTATTTGAAAGTTAAATTGAGGTGAACATCATTAAACATAATTTATTCAAATCAGGACCTGATTTGCATAATTTATTAGGAAATGCTAGAATGCATTCTTTGTTAATATAAGACTGTCTTTTGGTTGAGATTATGATAAAATGATATAATTCATGAAAATTAGGTTCCTATTTCTTAAATCAGGGGGGAATAATCTAATCTAAACTTTGTCAGTCATAAAGATTAACATCATTTGGCGAAGGTATGAGATCGGGGAACTCTAGTTAGAAATATAAATTTGTCTGTACAGCTTAGATGTATAAAGAAGGGGAACATAGATTGTATCAGATTATAAAGATCTACTCTCTCTTTGTGGTATAGTTCACAATCCGTTACAAAATGTTTCTGATCTTCGATTCTTCCTAGATCACAGTACCGACATATTCGTTGTTCTAGGGGAGTGCGGTTATGTCTACCGGTTGTGTACTCAGTGTCTTACCAACCTGATGAAACTATTCACGGTTCCAGTTAATTACTATTTGGACTTCTCGCGCGGTCCGTACTACATACCGAGACCAATCCATCAGTTTTATTGACTAAACGATAAAGCCTCTATTCACATTTCATAGGTCCACTTTAAAACTGTTTTAGCTGCACTTCTATAAACTATGTAGCCTGTCTGGTTGGGCCAAGACAGCTAGCAGGACGAATCGCCAGGAAAGGAACGAGTGGTGAGGGAAAATTGTTTATGGAAACCACTTTGGGACCACCAACAACGAGCACAAGGCTGGAGCTGTAACATCCGCTCCGGTGTTAGTGTTGTGGCCCATGCTGTGTAGAGAAGCCAGATAGGACTGTCGTTAATATGTCAGTGGAGTTGACGATAAGGGGTCATAAAATGTGCAATAGTTCACTGCTGTGGTTTATTTCCTTCAACAAGAGCGGAGCGTGGAAAGGGGATTACCTTTGATATATGGGCTGTGTGGGGGAATTGTGTGTGCAGGGTATAATGCTTGCTTGAGGTTAGTCGAGTGTAGGTCATGGCTCATGTTCAAACTTCTACAATTTATCCCAATTTTACTAAACTTACAGACAAAGAAAAAACTATTCATCTTTTAACTTCCCAAAACCCACTAATTTTGGAAAAGGTGGGACATTACGTCTTCGATCCATGGTCTAAAAAAGAGAAGTCAAACCCCTTAGACATAGTTTTAGACATAGCTATAGCTCTAGACAACTACCTTTTATCATGTAGATTTTAGTTATTTTATACTACGTTTCATTCACGAATTTGCAATAAACGTCTTCTATATACGTAATCCACAACGGGAATCGCGCTTGTATAAATGTGTATACGTAAAGTTTTTTTATTTATTTTTTTTATTCCAACATGTAATCACCAGACGTGGTGACGACATACTCAAGTTTTTTCAACTTATATTAATGCCGCCACCAACACAGGGGACGAGTACGTAAAGTTTCTGTTAGAAGTCATAGAAAGTGAGTGAGTGAGTGAGTGAGTGAGTGAGTGAGTGAGTGTGGTGAGTGAGTGAGTGACTGAGTGAGTGAGTGAGTGAGTGAGTGACTGAGTGAGAGAAAATGAGAAAATGGTGTAACCGCTGACTGACAGGAAGGTCAAATTGGAGGTCAAAATGGTCTCCCCATAGGCTGTGAGGAAATGACAGTGTGATACGCACAGAATCAGCGCGAAAATCAAAATAATTGAGTAATGAGTTTCGGTTTTTTTTTCTAATAACAGAGCAGTCTTTTATGAACCTATTTGTATCTGTCTGTAGCGTCGATTCTCTTGAAATCTGTTGTACTTGATTTGAGAAATATGAATAAGCATCATATTAAGAGCGCTAGCATTCCATGACAAAGTGAAGTTCATTATGTTTACCGACGGAAAACACATTGTTTTTGCTCTGTTTCCTCCTCTTCTCCAAACCAATAAGGTCAATGACCAGAACCAGCCGTCTCTCACCATGGTAACTGGTGTTGGGTTACATAAAGTTGCAATTTTATAGCAGGAGGGATTTAGACTCCTGTCTGACCATATATATGAATGTGTTTGAGTAAGAATTAACAGAGCATACCACATGTGAAGGTAAACATTATGCATTTGCTGTGCAAATGTTACCTTTCTAGTCTTCAAACTTTTTTGTGCAAAATTGGTGAGATGTTGGTTTTGTTGTTGTTGTTGTATGAACTCTTTGACGTAGCTTCCAAATTCTATCCAAACTTTCACACATATACAATTGAAAAGAAAACTACTCTCCTCTTAACATCCGAAAACCCACAAATTACAGAAAAAGTGAGATTCTTTGTCTTCCTCTGTCTTCAAAAAAGAAGTCAAACCCAGTAGTTTTTTTTTACTAGTAGTTTCTTAGTAGTTATCAGTAGTTCTATGTGTACTAATTATCTGTTTTTATACCAAATGTTTCTTCTGTTCATGCCCTCAGGCATGAATTTGCAATAAAACTTTCGATTGTTTTCAGACATTGATGAATGTAAGGCGTTCCCGTGGCTGTGTGAGAACGGGCGGTGTACCAACAACCCCGGCAGCTTCCACTGCAAGTGTCGGGCGGGTTACATGATGGACGCCACCGGCACCAGATGTATCGGTGGGTGTAAAAAAAACTTCTGTTCTCTACATTTGTTGGCTAATTGTGCAACAGGACTGCCGTGGATAGCACGCTCAGCGGGGGCCTGGCAAAGCCGGGGCTGTTTGCTAACCTGGTTGTACTTAGCATTGGCGGTAACCAAGACCACATACAGGTACTAGGTACACACCGACATCCGTTTCAACGTTCGAACTTTCATCATGAAAATTCCTTACGTACCCTCAAGCAGAGGTTTAGGATTCGGCTTATTATGGCTTCACCACTATGTGGTGAAGTCATGTTGTTTTTCCTCATGTTTCTTCTCCTTCTTCTTCCTCTTCTTCTTCTTCTCCTGCCATTTCTTTAAATTGATTCAACTCCTTCATTTTTGGGCCAAATAACATGAAATTTGGTATGAAGGTAGAGTAGCCAAATACCCCCCAGGCGTTTTGTTTTCATTTTTTCGATACAGGCATTTAGAATTGTTTTATTTGTTGTTGTTTTTTTTGGCCATTTTTTGACAAAATCTGTACATTTAGGGTCCTGGAGACCTGGTATTACACTAAAATCACCTGAAAGTTGGTCTAGGTATGCTTTATATATCTACCAACAACAATTCATTATAATTTTTGGCATACTCTCCCCTAAACTTGTATAATTTGGGACTTTTTGACTGTTTTCTATGCCGAATAGTGAAGTTTAGTTACCTTATAGCAATGACTCATCAGTAAGGAATGCAGAGAGCAACAGCCAATAGGCATGAAGATTTCAAGATGGTAGGGCAGTTGTAATCTTCTTGCTGATTGGGTGCTGGACTAATTGGATTAATACATTGAACACCTGCTGGTAGGGCAGTTGTAATCTTCTTGCTGATTGGGTGCTGGACTAATTGTATTAATACTCGTACATTGAATACCTGAGATTAGAAACTCCTTTCGTCTGAATGTCGCGATTTTGCATCGCTATCTCATGGTCGGTTCATGTCAATCACACATGATTACATCTGTGTTATCCATTAGTTTTGTTCCGAAGACATGAGTGCAAACATCTGTCTCGTCAACCGCTTTGCTTACAAAGAGGTGAACAAGTTACAGATGTTGTCAAGCAAACGATTCCAAGCCAAAACATTGACTCAATAGGATTTGTTTAAATGTGTGGTGAATTATGAAACGCTTGGAGCACTGTAGTCTATCGTAGACTGAACTGCCAAAGAAGAAGAAGGAGTACTGTATAGTAAGTACGAGATATGATCACGGAGTCTCAAGATGACGTACCCATGAAACGAATTTTGCTTAGACGGTCCGCCATGAGCAATGAAAGCAGATAAGTGCAAGTTCTCATGTGTACATGTATGATATGTTTACACCTAAGATATGTTTTAAAGATGCCATATGTGACATGGTTACAAGATGTAATGTTGACTCGAGCTCGTTGGATCAGGGTCTGACACAAGGGCACTGCAGAACAACATGTCCCAGTTAGTACGAGCAATCAAAGAACACGAAATAGCAGATTCTGAGACCTCTGATTCTATGTCAAAGGGTATACCGCATAAGGGCTCTTTCGAGTGAGGGAAACTTGTCGATTTCTTACAAACAGAAATCAGACTTCGAATTCCGGGAAAAAGTTTGGGTTTTCGTGATTTTATTGGAACAACCGAAGAGATTGTACGACGTGTCCTCCACGGTACCTTATTCTGTACTGTATTGTATTGTATGAAGTGCTTTATTCGGAACTAGGATAGCAGTTGGAGCGTTAACGTTGCTCATGCAACTTCTCGACTTCCTAAATTCCACCACGTCGACGTCTAATTCCCGCTAGTTCCCGGCCAGATTCGAGGGCCTCCAAATGCACCCCATTTCCTGTGTCTGACATTTTGACCTCCTGTCATTCTTCCTGTTAATTTTAAGTCTCCACTCACGTCCATCCCCCCAAACAACTTGAGTACTTGTAAGCACGAGGAAAGAGTTTTGATGACTCAATTAAAATCATGCTGGTACGCTGCATGAAATTTAAGTATATACCTTTAAGAATGCGTAAATAATGTTTAATTTCAATCAACCGAAAAACAGAAATAAATATATTTTACGCATTATTTAAGCTACAGAATTTTATGCAGTAGTTATCTTCTTGTTGTGAGGGCTAGCCCTTTATAATAGCCTCCGGCTAGTTGGGCAGTCCTGGCTGTATATATCTGTTTATACAGTCTAATAAGTCAAATCAAACACTTTTGCTTGTAACAACAGCGGAGATGCGCGGACGCTGTTACAGTGACGTGCCCACGAACAGAGGCGTGTGTGGGGTAGACCTGACGGGACTGGCCATCACTAAGCACGTGTGCTGCTGTACCATCGGGGAGAGCTGGGGCGCTCAGTGCGAGAGCTGCCCCGACCCAAACTCACGTGAGTACATCCGCAAATAATTCCATCAGGTTTGTAAGGCCCCATTTTTTTTATTCATCAAAACATGGAAACATAACAAGGACAGTGTGCACGTGATGCTGCACACAAGTTTACAACTTAACAGCGTCACACAACAAAAATTAAAAGGTACAATTAACATTTAAATATACAAAGTTGACATATCTGTGCGCCGTAGTCCCACCACCCCAAGACATTAAAATGTTAAATTAAATGCTAAAAAAAGCTATTTGAAAGATAAGATAACATTACGTGATAGCCTCCTATATCTCATTGGCGGAAAAACATCCGCCAATCAGAGCTAGGAGGAGAATTTAGGCCCATTAACACGTACGTAGTATTTGGACTTCTAAGGCCCCATTCCCACTAGTAGGATAAAATTGTCCGGATCGAGCCGAATTGATTCGCTTTGATCCGGCTTCGATCCAGCTTCGAGCCGGATTGGAGCCTGATCCGGACAATTTTATCCCAGTGGGAAAGGGCCAAAGTCACTGACTAAAGAGACTCAACCAACAGGTTTATTCAGCCGACGTTCGTGTTCATTTGACTTCACCAAATGCCGCAAGTATGAAGTTCCTGGCATTTACCAGTATGGAATTATAGAATTTTCTCATTAATTATGCAAATTGAGTCACAATTTACATAATCAATATCTGCTAATGTTCCCCTTCCTCATGGAACGCAGCAGAAATTCGTCATTGATAATGTAAATTAGATCCTGATTTGCGTAATTGTCATCTAATTATGTCAAGCATCACTTAAGCTACCTACATACCAAAAATAATGACAATCCGTCAGCCAGTTCTTGAGTTATCCTACTTCGAACAGTTTCAAACAAACGCCCCTGCAGTTCCAAAACAAGCTGCTAGGGAACTTCTAACTGTGATGTTCTGCTCACCACAGAAAACTTCAAATGGCTGTGTCCCGGAGGTCTGGGCTTCCAGAGGAGGACAAGATACGTCGGAGGCGTGCGGACAGACGGATCCACCAGAACAGATCAAGGTAACTATTTATTTTTATTTATTTATGACAATTTACCACATTTGTGGAAGGATTGATATAACAGGTGACTATCACCTCTTCAAAGATGTCAACCCCGAGACCGGACTGTAAGGTTTGAACCACTCACACCGGGAAGGTCCCCTGCTCTTTTCGATAAGTGCGGTGGGTTCTTTAACGTGCGTGGGGTGTGGCTGTCCCAAACACGGGACCTCCATTTAACCACAGCATCTTACGTCTGGTCTCTGTTCCACGGAGCTTAATCATCTCTACACCGCTCAAGAACATATAACGGTGTTTAAAGTTTAAACTTTTGGTCCAACCCAAAAAATTCTCTCACCTAGAGCTTTCGACCAGTCACTCTGGTCTTCCTCAGTAGACTGACCCAGTGAAGCTTGTCACGTGCCTTCTTTGAAGTGTGACGTCAACACTGGGTCAAAGGTATTTGGTAGACGATGTCGACCCCCGTCGCGGTTCAATGAAGGGTGATGGGCCCTGATGTATATGGCTTCCTTCACCCCTCTCAAGAAATAGTCTTGTTCAGTGTCCAAAATCCTTACAGTGTCAAGTGAAACAAAGTGTCCGGGTGACTCTATGATGATGTATTGTGACACCTCTGAGCTGGCAGAGCTAGGCCGTGTATGTTCTTGAAACCTGGCTTTTAGAGACCTCTCTGTTTCCCCGATGTAGGTTTCCTGGCAGGGCCCCTTGTTGTTTTTGCCCTGGCAGGGGATGTGGTAAATGACACCACACTTTCTTCTCTTTGGGGGTTTTGTCCTTGGGCGCAACGAGAGTGTGTCTTAAAGTAGTGGTTGGATGAATTCCGGGAGCGGTCTGATCAGAGTCCACGCCTTTCTATACGAATGGAATCGAATTTGAATTAAATTTTAGTCGAATTTCACTGTCAATCACGCCGCGACCTACTTCCGAACACTAGCAAAACCATTTCCCAACCTCTCGTTCACACCCGAATGTTTTTAACATTTTGAAACATTCAGCTTCCGCAGCCGGACAATAATGAATGAATGATAGACCTTTATTGTACATTTGTGCTCTAACAAGCTAAGTACTGGTCATGAATAGACAAGGAAAAGGATACAGCAATGACACTTAAACTATACATACTAATGTGATCTACTATTTACATGTTCAACTTCTTCTCGCTTCTTGACGCAGGTATAGATGTACGAGCATGTAGAACTAATAATACATGATTTGTCAAGTTTCATAAGAAATCTGAATTTTTCTACTTCATTAAATGTCCAAAGCTGGGGGAACTTATCTAGTATATAAGAATATAGGGAGTCTCTCTCATTACTATATAACGTACAATCGACTACAAAATGATACTCATCCTCAATCTTATCTAAATCGCAAAATTGGCAAATCCTTTGCTCTAGAGGAATGCGGTTGTGTCTGCCTTTTTCTATGTGGAGTTTGTGTGAACTTATAGCAGACCTTGCCGAACTCCAGCCGACCTTACTCCCGACCTACTCCTAACCATGGTTGTGGGGAGTTCGGCTTGTTTTCGGAATGCCATATTCACGAGTGTGCAGTGGCTTTACTCCTGTGCGCTTCTGAGTGTGGGAATATAAGGATCACTTAACTTTAGGACGCTGGAGCGAAAGGTTAGGTACTTGACGCGTTACCAAAGATCGGGTCGCGGCATACTAGTACTTCACCAAGAAGTCTGTCAACTATTTTTTTCTTCCCGGCCTCGACATGCGCCTCTGTGGCGGACCCTGTGACATTTTCTACGTTACGGGGTTTTGCGCAAATTGTTTCCACGTTGCGACCTGATGTATAATTGTCTGCGGCTACCGGAATTTTCGAGTTCATCTGGAGGACATCAGCTGATGTCAGCCAAGGGGTACATACGCAATTTTAGATATGACACGGGCCAGTGAAGCGTGCTGATTCGTGTTATCATCTGACAGAGCCAATAATTTCATAGGTGTAAGGCTACACTGAGTTAATTTTATAGATGACATCCTCTGAAGACCCCAAACTAGTACGCGACGGCGAATAAAAAAAGATTCCAGGAACAAACGCTGCTAAACCACCGAAATACTGGTATTGTGAATTTGCGGTAGTACATAGCGGCTTATACGACAAGCCGGTACATGCTGGCCTTTTGCGGCATTTATGACTCTGCACCGCACTGAGTTCTTGAGTTCCGTGGAGCTTCGGTAGTCTGGGTGCCATCATCCGTAGTTACCGCCGGCTCCCTATTGTCGCTAGCTACCATGGACTACGGAGAATGGCACCCAGGCCAGAGCCTCGGTGGAGGTGATTTTCTTTTTTTTTTTCAGAACAGACGAAAATCAATGCGTGCACGGATGTCATCCATAAAATTAAGGCAGTGTGGCCTAACATCGACCACAAAGGCAAGCCCTGCCAGGACGGTTACCTTTCTTTAGTTGATAACGCCTTGCAGGTGTTGTACCCCATTGGAACAACTAATGAGTCAGGGCGAAGGGTGGGAGAGATATACGAGATCGGACACTCTTGATCTGCAGTCTGATAGTAGAGTCTGGACTGCCTTAGGTAGTTGTGCACTGTCGGGTAAGCAAAAGTCGCTTTGTGTAACGACTGCCAAACTACAGGTACAGCATTTCCTGGCGTAGGTCCGACTTTTTAGATCTACAGATCTACCATGCTGTGTGGACCAATTCTTTTAAATTACTGCTTCGTAACACGTTTGGCGACATTGCAAGTCTTGCCATCAGCTGAATAAAAAAACTCATTCGGCAGGGAAAATAGCTTAGTTTCAACTGCACCTGGCACTAAAGCCTGTTAGTCGTTCTACACACACAACAGGGGCATCACTGCAGGGGTTCTCATCATTAGGCCCAATACAGCTGGTTAGTTTTAACGTGATCACACTGCTGCTTTGCACGCTATTTTCCCAAGGTCGGAAAGACGAAATACCGAGTAAAGATAATCTTTTTACACAACAAGTGTTTTATTCACAGCCGACGTTTCGGTGACCGTCTGTCACCTTCCTCAGGGCAATTCCCATGCATTGGGAATGCATCTATGGCAGCGACACCTGTGCTGCAGTGCAATGTGAACAAGTCAGAATTGCCCTGAGGAAGGTGACAGATGGTCACCGAAACGTCGGCCGTGAATAAAAGACTTGGTTGTGTAAGAAGAGTCCCTTTACTCAGTAACTTACCAACCTGATGAAACTATTCAAGACGAAATACTCTTTACTCGCCGCGGTTTATAGGATGACAACGAGGAATAAGTCTATTGCACGACAATTGTAACGAATAAAGCTTATGGCAACATTTTACATCATGACATAGGTATTGTTGCTAACATTTATCTAACAGTACTAACAGTTTGTTATTAACAATTTCTAGTGTAGTAATGTAGTAATGAGGGCATTGGTAAATAGAATATATATCATTTTCCACTGCATCCATTGTACAGTACTTGTACAGTCTCCCCTATAGCTGGTGTGTTACGCCGAAGGGCGGTTATACCGGCTGTACAGATACAGATACAGAAGCTGGTGTGTTACGCCGAAGGGCGGTTATACCGGCTGTACAGATACAGATACAGATATACCGGTAGCTGAATGTGCTGTGACACATACGTGACATCAAACAAGAAAAGACTGTAGTGTCAACGATCTAGATGTTAACGTTTGGATGACAGAAAACTTTGTAATAGAATGTGAACTGTATAGCAAAAAGAGAGAAACAAACTGTATAGGTTTATACAGAACTTATTTCCCTATTTCATACACTTAAGTACTGTAGAAAAAATTATATTCCTATTGCAAACAGACAAACCACCCATCGAAAAACAGATCTGTTCCTTTATTTCTACAATAACTAAAAAACGAGAAGTTGAATTTATTTAACGATAGTTAGTTACTTTTAAATTTGTATCTGTTATCTGTATCCGTTCATCTTGTTTTGTTGTGACCTGTACTTAGCCAATAAAGGTCTTCGTGTCTTTTATTCCATTATCATTGAAAACGGTGGAAGACAAAACGCATTTTATATCAAATTGTTCTCTATAGCAATGAACGAAATGAACTCTTTGACGTAGCCTCCAAATTCTACCCAAACTTTCACACATATACAAATGAAAAGAAAACTACTCTCCTCTTAACATCCGAAAACCCACAAATTACAGAAAAAGTGGGATCCTTTGTCTTCCTCTGTCTTCAAAAAAGAAGTCAAACCCAGTAGTTTTTTTTACCAGTAGTTTCTTAGTAGTTATCAGTAGTTCTATATGTACCAATTGTCTGTTTTTATACCAAATGGTTCTTCTGTTTCTGCAATTAGCCCTCGGGCAAGAATTTGCAATAAACAATTATTATCATTGATGTCACAGTGGTGGACATGAACGAGTGTTCGACTATCGCGAACATCTGCCGGCACGGACGATGTTTCAACACAGTCGGTTCGTACTACTGCCTCTGCAACCCTGGGTACCGGCTGGAGAGCTCAAGGACTAAATGCGTAGGTGAGAGACAAGAATATTTCATTTATTCATTTTTTATACCATTGGTTCAGCTATACAGGTGACAGCCAGGGCTGCCCAACTAGTTACAAATTTAAACTATTTTAAAGGGCTAACCCTGGAGAGAAAGACAACAAGCTACATAAGATGCGTACATACAGGACATTGAAATCAAAATCATCAACTCATTAGATCTATATATGATATGATATGAATCTTTATTGCATGTTCTTGCCCAGATGGGCTAAATGCACAAGAGGATATCCAGTATACAAAACATGAGTATTTCATACTGGTACGCTATATTCTAATACAAAGTGCTAGGAACCTATACATTACAATAATACTATAAACTACCTATCATCTACTGTTAGTTGCCCTTTCTTCTCTCTTTTTGAAACATTTGGAAACATAATTACATAGTTTGTCTAGGAATTACTATACATAAATGTATAAAGACTTAAGCTAAGGTGCGCTAATAGAGTAGTATTTACATTGTGAGGTCAGGGTCAGAATTCACAGTGTATGGATCTCCAAGTGAGGTCTGGAGTTTGGTTTTGAATGATGTAATGGTGAGAGCTATGCGAACATTGGGAGGTAGCGTGTTCCGAAGCAAGACAAGAATAGAACTGGACATTTTCAGTGGTTCTCGGCATGAAAACCTTCCCATGTAATCAGTCTCTTTGCTCGATAAACTGTTTCTCATTAGGGCTGACATTGAAAGGTTACGTACGAGGCCCGAAACTCTGTTCCAAAGAGTTAGAGGAAATAAGACCGGCCGGCGACGGGGTGTCAGTTGGCGTGTTAACTCAAGTTCTCTGTGTGTCGGTCAGAGGTGTTTTCCTTCTGTTGACGTATCCGTGGCTCTAATGCTGTCACAAGACTTAGAATTAGCTGCCACAGATTACATATTGAAATCGGAAGACATTCCCGCACTCCCCTTGAACACAGATTATGTAAATATTGTAACCTGAACAAAATAGAAGACGAACGCCATTTTGTAACAGAATGTGAACTGTATAGTAAAGAGAGAAATGAACTGTATATGTTTGTACAACACCTATTCCCCCATTTCACGCACTTAAGTACAACAGAAAAATTCATATTCCTTATACGACTAGATAAACCACCCATCGAAAAACAGATCTGTACGTTTATTTCTGCAATAACTGAAAAGCGAGGAGAAGTTGAATTTATGTAACGATAGTTAGTTAATTTTGTATCTGTTAACCGTGTTCATTCATCTTGTTTTGTTGTGACCTGTACTTAGCCAAATGTGGCAGAAATGTGCAATAAAGATCTTCATTCATTCATTCATTCATAATCTACTGTGCGTAGTCGTTGGATCATACTCAAAGGCATCCAATGCAATTTCAGTTCGGCAAAAGAGAAAATGCACTTGGATGAGGAAATCTGTCTGATATTGACATTTAGTGCCATTTTGTAGTACATTTTCGGCATCATTTCAGACTTGGAGCGTTTGAAATTGAAAACCTTTCTTCCTCAATAGTCCATCAGTCAAGAGAAAATTTCATGCTGACAGTTTCTTCCCCAGAACCACTTCACTGTGGAACAAGCTTCCCCGTGAATGTTTCACCGCTAATTACAACCTCCAACGGTTTAAATCAAGGGTGAACAAATATCTGACCACGCAGTCATCACTGTAACCCAAAACATGTAAGTGGCTCTCACGAGCCTTGTTTTGAGGTGAATCTGAAGTAAATAAAAAAAAACAAGTTATATGAGGCGTCTCTTTTTTGCAGTGGGA
>NW_017804020.1:7654874-7660023 GCF_001625305.1 Branchiostoma belcheri | reverse complement strand
GGAGCCCAATCGTCAGCAGCGTCAAACGTCGGATTTGTTTCAGTGTGTTTTGTTATCTTTTGATTCATACTTTTTACATATTCCACTTATGATAAAATTAAGGGTTGCCGTCAAGTGGGGTAAAAACCACACGTCTAGGATTTAAGAGGGCCTGCATGGGGGGGGGGAGGTAGTGATTACGAATCTGAATTACGCAAAATCTTAGCCGCCGATTACGAACTACGTTTAAGTCTCAAAGAATTACGTTCATTTTTGGGGAGGCTGCCTACGAATTACGAAGACTAAAAAGACCTGATTACGCCTTACGAAAAAGGGCATGCAGGCCCTCATTAAACCCAACGTTGGCCTTACTTTCCTTCTCTGTGTTTTGTACTTGTCCCAGAAATGAAAAGATGTTTTCCCTTTTTTTCAGCGATGCCAACGCGGAAGAACTGTGAGACGACGAGCGGTCTGTGTCCCAACGGCAGATGTATCAACTTCAGGGACTCCTATATCTGCAACTGTAACCCCGGGTATCGGTATGACTCTCGGGAAAAGACTTGTGTCGGTAAGTAATGAATGATGAGGTCACATTTCCAAACCGGGGCCCGGCCGGGCTGTTTCGATTAACGAAAAATGGTTGCTAAACGGTTAATATTTCTGTTTCCCGGGTTTGTTATTATTTGTTTTGCGGTACTACATGTATCAGTTATATATTTGCCATGCTTTTTTGTTCATTTATTTCATTTATAAAACTCAAATAAACAAAGATTAAAAAAAACAATTTATATCAAGAATATACGCAACTAGTTCCCACTATTATTTTTGTGCTTTTTTATCTTTTATATCATACTTTTCGTTCCATAAGACAGCCCGGCCGGGCCCCAGTTTGGAAATGTGACCGCAGCATAAAGAAGCAGTTCGGCAAGTTGTTATTACAAATGTACCTCCAGGGAAAATGTGGGACAGAGGAAAAGTGGTCTTCTCAGACAAGTGGTCTTCTTACACATAAAACATGGCGACAAGACATGGCAGAGAACAAGAAAATGGCAGTAAACATGTAAAATTTCACCCATTTTACAATAGACACCCCGATAGACCCAAAGTGGCCTCATTTTACATAATATTGCTCACAGATTGTCACGCTGTCAAAGTCAATGGCAAACTGGCCGATTCCATCAAGATTTCTCGCTAGGTTTTTCGCCACACGCTTCAAAATGATGCGGTCGTCATAGGCAGAGTGCGGGCCATGAGCGGTCCCAAATATTGCCGGTCGCAGTCGGGTTGGACGTATGGCCAGATGGCCGGCTTATAGAGCTGGTCACATGGGCAAGTTTCAGTGACTGTATGTGTTCGCCCGCGGGTACCATCCGGATTTTGGCTCCGCAAAGCTCGAAAAAAATCCAGATTTTGGCTCCGTAGCACTCGATTTTTTCGAGCGTTGCAGAGCCAAAATCCGGATGGTACCCAGGCTATGTATGTGTTGTTCTGTTATTTATTTTTTTTCTGTTACAGAACGTCCCGGCAGTATCTGTGAGACGATGCTGAACCTGTGTCCTAACGGGCGATGTCGGCCCAGCGGGAACAGCTACACGTGCGTGTGTAACCCCGGCTACAAACTGGACCCAGTCAGGAAAACTTGTGTTGGTGAGACTTTTTTTTTATTCAGCATACAGTTAACAAAATAAGGGTACAGGACAAAGTGACGACGGGCTCATGTTAGGTAACTTATGTTAGCGCCGCCACTTATACGAAAAAAACTAATATTACTAAACAATGCAAAACACTAACCAAGAACACATGTAAAAGAAAAGCACAAGTGAGACTTTCCGCAACACTAATGCATACACGGTGTACTGGAATCATATTTTCTTTTCGTACAATTTTACATTTATTTATCTTATTTATTAAATCTTCAGACAGCTGAGTGGTCCATTCAATTTTGCAAATTGATTTTCAATGGGGCCCAGACTACAAAAACAATGAAATCATCAATATGACCAAAAAAAATAAAATAAAAATTTTACAAAAATAACAAAGGGTTGTGAGCCATAAGTAACGCAAGTATGCAAAGATATTCATAAACAAAAACTAGTGTTCCTTGAAATCATATACAAAAGCCAATGTAAAAAAATCAAAATCGTTTCCCATAACTCATGTCCATTTCTTTTATTTATTTATTTATTTATTTTATTTTATTGAAATAATTGCAACAGTGCAATACACGCGGAACAGAGGCAGCTGTTGCTGGTGTTGTGTCCCGCACATCGAAACGGATACTGGACAGACAATACTCATTTTCACTTGAGTCTAGCGGGGAAAGTCGTGTAAAGTGCCTTTCCCAAGGGCACAAGATCGGTGGCATGTCAGGACTCGAACCCGGGACCTCTTGATTCCGAGTCGCGCACGCTGCCGTTGTGCCACACGACCCCGATTTTACAGTCCATGTCAGCCTTTCTTTGGTGGTTCAGTGGTTCATTGATATAGAAAAACAGTACTCAAGATAATTAAAAGCCCTTTTCACACTCAAAGGTCCTTTTCACACTCAAAAATTGCTTTAGTATTAACGTAAACCTACATAGAAAGTTATTTGAAAACTTGCAATTGTGTTTTATTGAATGTATTGACTGTCGTGGCGTCGGGTGGTGTAGTGGTTAGAGCAATCGACTGTGAACCGGGAGACCCGGGTTCGAATCCGAGTCGTGCCCGGGACATGTCTGAATATGCGCCCCGACGAAGGCACTTTACACAACTTTCCTCACTCCACCCAGGTGTGAATGGGTACCTAACTTCGGTTGGGGAAAGTCGTATTGAGGTCACCTTGTGGCGCCGAATGGCAGCCGCACAGACCCTTGCGACATATATGATATAATTTATGATATAATTTGTATTATTTGATTGTTGTAATTGTTGTGATTTGTATCGATTATTATATGATACCCTGCATCAATTCAGTCGTATAAAGGCTGCGACTGCACGGGTACTGTTTGGACAATAAAAACCATTTATTTATATTTATTTAATGTATATTACCTCAGCTGAGCGCAGCGCCAGTGTTTGTGAGAGCAGACCGGGGCTGTGCAGGAACGGACGGTGTGTGGACAGCCGCGGGTCGTACCTGTGTATGTGTAACACCGGGTACAGACAGGACCTGGGCGGGAGGGCGTGCGTAGGTGAGGAACGGCTCCATATTTTTTGTTATTATTATTCATCAAAACATGAAAACATAACAAGGACAGTGTGACGCTGCACTCAAGTTTACAACTTATATTAATAGCACCACACAACAAACAAGTACAATTAACATTCAAATATACAAAGTTGACATATCTGTGCGCCGTAGTCACACCACCCCAAGACATTAAAATGTTAAATTGAATGCTAAAAAAGCTATTTGAAAGGTAAGATGATATTTTCTTGCTTATTATTTATTTCCCTATCACATGACATGTGTTGTCTGTCTACAGACATTAACGAGTGCAGCTACCGGAACGGCAGGTGTCACCACGGCACCTGCGTCAACACCGCGGGGAGCTTCACCTGCAGCTGCGATGACGGTTACAGGTTGTCTCCGGACCGAAAGAGCTGCATCGGTAAGTCCTCAAGGTCGAACAGACTAAAACTGCCAAGGTCATCCACCAAGAGGGAATTTCAAATGAAGACAAGATGTAGGTTTTCCCACAACAAACAGCTGGAACAAATCTCGGCTTTACCTTCACATGGCGTCAGCTAGGAAATGTCGACTCCTTAAGTCCAGAGAGACGCCATACAGTCTTAAACCTTTTGACTGACTTGAAGATCTCTGTATCCACAGTTCGTTAATGTCTTCTGTGGCATCTTTAACGTCATCTTCTTCATCATGCTGTCTCATTGGACGTAAACTAAACATCCGCTCGATGATTTTCTTCATCTCCAAGCAGATCCTTTGGTGGCTGCGAAGACAATATCAAATTGGCCAGGCAGTATCCACTTGCCTAACCGACCTGGTATCCAGTCTATCGTGGTCGGGCTCTTCCCCGCCTGCCTGAGCTAGGTTCTCCCAGGTTTTTCACGGTAGGAGTTTGATTAGGCTCACCACGATCGTGGTTGGCCAAATCAACTCCCTTTTGTGCCATCTCTATAAGCGTAACACTCCTACCGGGCGGCCTGTTGTACTGGGCGGGGGGAAACTATTAGAGCCCCGAAGACAGCTTGCCCCAACCACGATAGACTGGATACCAGGTTACCACTTGCCAGACAGTTACCGTTTTTTCCACCCGATGGGCGGCTTAGGACTCTCTCTAGATGGCCAGTTCAAACCGTAACGCTTCTGCCGCCAGACATCTGCTTGGAGATGATTCGATTCCCTGCCCTTTAGACTGACCGCCTAACTATCAAAACACCGTCCATCCACTCACCGTTACTACAACATGCTAAGGCCACAGCAAGTTATTTTTATGGATGACATCAGCGCGCGCATTAATTTTTGCCTGATTTTGAAAAACAAACAAGACATTTTGTTGCCTTCTGACAGTGGTCAATATGCCGAAAATGGGCAAAGATATCTGTTGCCATAGTGGATAGTAGATAACTATGGAGAGAGGAGACAAGAAAAGGCTTTGTTTCTTACTCTGGTGCAGTGATATGTGTTGCTGTGATGAATGTATATGTGATGTTCCTGCATTCCCACTGAAAAAAAAACATTTGTACAATGATTGAGTCAAAATTTTAAAATGTAGGAACCTTGTTTTTTTCGGCCCGTCTTGTTTTTTTTTTCGCCCGCTCGCATTAGATTTGGAGTCTGCGGAGGATGTCATCCATAAAATTTACTTGCTGTGGCCTAATGGTGCCTGACGAATCCGGCAGACAGACACAGCAAGGATGCTTACCTGTTGTGTCTGCAGTGATCACGACTGGGCTGTAATAAACTTTCATCAAGGCGTGCAAATTACCAACTTTATGGACTTAATTGGTGCACAATTATCATTTCAATTTCAAAGACAGGTGGTCAGACTAGATAGCGAAGTTGTGTAAAGCCCCTGTCACACATTCAGAACCTTCCCCCGAACACCAGCCGACCAAGGTTGGTTGAAGCCCGTGTCACACATATGTGTTAAGCTTCGGTCCCAATTGCACCGGTGCCCGTCGGGGATGTAGCCCCGGCCGGCCCCGGTCGGGCTCTGGAGCCTGG
>NW_017804020.1:7603546-7654854 GCF_001625305.1 Branchiostoma belcheri | reverse complement strand
TTCCAATTTTTTTATACCATGCAGTACGATTCTTTTCCTCTCAGTTTTCCGCTCAACTGCACAGTCATTCTCATTGAGAATCCACCAATGCATCAGAAAGAGGCCACTCTACTGTACAGGCGCTACAGGGAACTACGATCCTGTTGTTGTTTGGCACGAATGTTTGACAACATGCCAAACAGAGGACAGTGAACCTGTTAGCTACCGGGTCAGACTTCTGAGATCAAACCTGCGCCAAAAAGCCCATCTCCAAGCCGATTCTCGGGGGCAATATGGGGGTGTATTGGCCGTCTGTAACCATTAAATCCGAGGGGTGAATGGTAACTCGGACGGCCAATTTCATCGTCCTCTGTCCCTAAATGAATCTGCTTTGAGATAACAAAAAAGTGGAGCGGTACAATATGCTGACTAAATAAGTTTGCTCTCCATGCTTGTTTCCTCAGTCATATGTTGATCCCACGACTTCATACATGATTAGCTTGTTTGCATTTTGTACTCATATCCATTACATGTACTATTACCTTGTCTCTTCATGTTCCATGATTAATACATCTCTCTCATTGGTCGACATGCTATCCATTGGTTGAACTGCTAATTGTGATTGACAGTCAGGATCTGCAAGAAAACCCTAACGTGTATATGTACCAGAGTCCTGATGCCCAATCCCGTGGATTTTTACTGATAAATTATACCAATTGTATGTCGACTTGAGGGATCGGTGCACAGTTGTATTTGAAAATGGTTGTCTAAAAGCGTGGCAGATAAAACAACATGCAACTTGCTGATTGGGCTAACAAGTTAAACGTGTTACTCAGTACTCCATGACTACTGCCAAGGGTTTACAACGTACCGTGGCCGAGTGATTTAACGATTGGCCGTGTACATACCGATCCCATAGCTCCGCCCACTTCTGCGTTTAAATGCATAATTAATACATCTCTCTCATTGGTCGAACGGCTAATTGACATGTTATCCATTGGTTCAACTGCTAATTGTGATTGGAGTTAGGATTTACCAGAAAATGCGACATAAAGTGACCTATCCTGTTATACGCGCTAGTTAACTTCTGCACACATGTCCTTGGTGCTGAATTTCCCTCAACCACATTTGCTGTGCCTGTCTCGTCATGCAGACATGGTTGAATTGAATGTGTTGATGAACAAAAGGAAAGGCCTCTGTGAAAAATTTGCGCGCGGTCAGCACTCTTTGACAGCATTTAGAGACTATTCATGTCGCCAAATATCGGTTGACACCGATTAGTGGTTGAAAATAACCCTTTCTACGTTTAATGTCTGTTTTTTTATCAAAATATGACATTTTTAACTTTATAGTCGTTACTATGACAATAAATTGTAATGAAAAAAAGCCGATTTCGGTCACATCCGCGCAGTGTTAGTGCAACCATGGCGATCTTTATATGAAAACACATTTCTTTTATCCGATATTCAAACCACCCCTTGGTTTGACAGAAAGGTAAATTATTTCGTTTCATGATGTTGCAAATTTTCACTTAGGCCTTTGTTTGGTTTATTTACGACATTTTCAGGCATGTCTTTTCTTATTCTTATCTCTGACCCCTTCCACGCAACCTCCTTTTCCATTCTATCAGACTTAGACGAGTGCCCATCTCAGACAACCTGTACCAGCCCCAACCAATGTCTCAACTTTATGGGGAGTTACTACTGTATGTGTTCGGCAGGGTATAGACATCACGGCGACAACACCAAAGCTTGCATCGGTGGGTCGTAAGTATAGAAAGAAACTAGCCAGGCGTGGCGCAGCGGTGGACACTAACACACGAACACGCGACTACTTCAGCACTGAGCTCCAGCTACAACTTACAGTGTCCTTTTCCGTATACCTCACCTTCAAAGGCATCCAATGCAATTCCAGGGAGGCAAAACGGCAGTTTCAAAGAACAAAAATTACCAATGGTCAATTTTTCCCAAATTATCCTACAAAAACTCGGGAATCATAAAAAGAAACAAACACAGTTTGGCCGGAAAAAGGAAAGGCTTTAATTTGCGACTTTTCCGAAACAAACACCAAAGGAACGGCCAAACTGCGAAACATTATTAAATTTAGAAAAAACAACAACAATATTCTGGTCATTCTTTTAATGTAGTAAGTTGAATCAATCCTATCCCATAGCATACTGATATCTGCGAGGCAAAAATACGATATAGCTGAAGAAAACGGTTGCTTGTCTTTTTTTATAGTTCGAGCTATTTATAGGCGGTATCCAAAAAATAAAAGGTACACTTCACGTAGCTTATTTCGGGGGTTGAAGTATGAGATCATGACAAAAAAGTGTTAAGAAATGTCAGTAAGTGCCAATATCAGAAGGATTTCCTGATCCAGCGTATTTTTCGTTTTGCCGCCATGAAATTGCATTGGATGTTTTTATTTTAAACTTAACTGCTTTACCAATAGATTTTACCATTCACCCACAAACCTTTAAGATAACTTGTTTGTTTGCTCAAGACATTAAGTCAGAGAACGTCAGCTTTGCGTGTGGCTCAGAATTTGTTCTAAAGTCAAATATAATCCATTGTGTGGGGTCGTGTGGCGTAGCGGCAGCGTTCTCGATTCGGAACCAGAGGCCCCGGGTTCGAGTCCTGACATGCCACCGATCTTGTGCCCTTGGGAAAGGCACTTTACACGACTTTCCTCACTTCGCTCAGGTGTAGATGAGTATTGTACTGTCCCTGTGTTGGTGGCGGCATTAATATAAGTTGAAAAAACTTGAGTGTGCCGTCACCACGTCTTGTGATTGCATGTTTCGGAATATAGAAAATATATATAATCCATTGTACTTAATTCTGTTTGCTGCTATTTTTTTTGTACGTTTTCAGAGGAGGAGATCAATGAATGTAGGATTGATCCAACTCTTTGTCAGAATGGAGAATGTATCAACACACGGGGATCCTTCGTGTGTAAATGCGACCCCGGCTATAAGACAGACGACACGATGACTCAATGCTTGGGTAAGACATGCATATGGCTCTACTACGCAGACATCTAGTGTGCTTTATTTAGACGCCAACAACAACAACAGAAAAAGTTTTGTTCAAGTAGTTATCTGCCATCATGACCTGAACAGGCACTCCGACTTTCAGATGACATTGATGAGTGAAGAAGGCCAATCGCCTTCCGCATGTGCATTGTTGTACGGCTGTCGCATGTACTCATCGGTGTGAGGAAAGCCCCTGTCACACATTCAGGACCCTCCAAAGACTTTGCGCCCGACCACCTCACAACTAAGATCGGGTTGGGAGTAGCCTGGAAACCGTCCTGTCCAACATCCATCCTCATCCAAGCAGAGTGACTTACTTTTCCGACTTCAGTTCTCCAAATTTATAGTCAACCGGCGCAAACAACTTTAAAGACTACAAGACAAACTTGCCGACCAACTCCCAACCACAGATGGCCTTGCTCACGATTGTCTCCCAACCATGGTCCTGAGAAGGTCGGGCCATGGTCGGACTATGTGTGACAGGAGCTTCCGGTACTTGACACGGCAATGGGAGGGAATCATTCTCCTGCGAAAGGGTCAATCTGCAAAAGTAATTATCACTTTCTAGTTGCGATTCGCAAGTGCAATATGTGATACATTGTACTGGTGTTTCTGTGTCAAACACATGGGATCTACTAATCTCTTCCACAGATGAAGACGAGTGCCAACTCGACCCTACACTCTGTCCCAACGGCCGCTGCCACAACAGCCAAGGCTCGTATGTTTGCATCTGCGACAGAGGCTATCGCTCCGATGCATCGCGGACACAATGTCTCGGTAAATGAACTTGTTTGTGTCAAGGTCTCGTACCTTAATACTGACCCTGTCCCTATACTTCCATTCATCGTCTTTATCGCCCAGCTGCAACGAAGGCGAAGGTAAGTTTTTATTGCAGTTCCTCCTGTTGCCATCAAGGCGAGTGATCTGTTTTGGTGAACAAAGTAGTAGTAGTACATTATAGTCTGTCAGAATCTGTAAATTTTGTATACTCTAGTAAGATATCTCTATCTTTATACACGACCTGTACTTCGCTTGTAAGAGCATAAATAATAATAAAGGTGTTTCATTTATTATACGGAGTACGCGTGTCCCAGAAAATTTAACTGACCTAATCAACATGCTCTATCGGCGGCCTTGTTTTGGCCATTTCAATGATGCTGTTGTCGAGCCTTTTGACATTAGCATGATGCAGTAGATTGTATTAACAAAAGAGTTGATTCGATGGGGTCATTGATTGAACTATATAGTTTATAATAATCCCATAGCCCCGCCCACCCGTGCGACGTAACGGGCGTGACGGACATGCAGCCGCTCACTCATTGGTCGGGCAGTTGATTAGAATGCTGTCATTGGTTGAACTGGTAATTTTGATTGGCAGCCAGGATGGGTGATGATGCAATGTGAATTTTGACAGATGTAGACGAGTGTGAAGCCAATGCGGGACTGTGTAGAGACGGAGAGTGCGTGAACACGCCTGGCGGGTACCGCTGCAGGTGTGACCAGGGATACGTGCCCAGTCCTGACCAGAGAGCCTGTGTAGGTGAGTCAAGAAAGAAAGAAAGAAAGTGATCTCGATCCAGTTTAGCTCCTTGAAGAGCTAATCTTCCACTGGTCGTGACAGAGAAGACACTCAGACGCTATGTACAGTATTTACAGAGGGCCTGTAAGGGGGGGTCCCGACAACGCTCTACGCTGAATTCGGAAACCCTCTATTACGCTTTACGATAAATTCCAAGTGGCTACAATGTATTACGTAGAATTAAAACGGCGAATACGCTCTACGCAAAATGCGAAGAGCGGTCCGTCTACGCTCTACGTAGAATAAAAACGGCCGATTACGCTCTACGGAAAAGGGCTTGCGGGCCCCCTTTACAGGTTCATTGTACCGGGTAAATTCCCCTAGCTCTTTTCGACAAGCACAATGAACAGTGGACCACGGTTAACGTCCCGTTCAAGGACTGCGACCCTAAACAGTAGCGTGCATGTCGGGTAAGCGACATCAGCCGGGATTCGAACTCCCAACCTCTTAGTCCAGAGGCAGGATCGCTAACCACTGGACTACACACGCTACTCCAAACAAGTTTGAAGTGGTTGCATTGTTTTTCTAAGGTTCAAAACTACAGAATAAATTATGTTGTGAATAGGTCACTTACAGTTTGAGAAACCTAAGTGTACACTACAACGTCACGTGCGCTATATGTTGATATTATTAATAGAAAAGGGAAAGACTGCTTTGACCAAAGTTGATGGATTCATCTGTAGACTCCAAATCTACAAAAAACAAGATGGGCAAAAAAACACACAAGATACCTACATTTTCAAAAGAGAGACCATTAATATGTTTCCAAACAAGAATTGACATGACAAAATATGATATCACTGACAGCAAAGAAATCTTTTATTCCTGTATTCAAGAAATGCAGAAAGTGACACTTCAATATATTTGTTGCTAAACAATAAGTTTTTGTATCAGAATGTTTGTAAACGTTGTTGTTTTTTTTACGTTGTTTGCAGATGTGGATGAGTGTACCATTGGAAACCCGTGCGGGCAGTCCGTGTGTCAGAATCTCCCTGGACACTTCACCTGTGTGTGCACGCAGGGCCTGGTGTTTGATGAGGACAGACAGAGATGTGTGTCTGCTTGGCTGGCTGGTAGGATACTTTGTTTTGTTTTGTTACCTCCATGAAAAATGGAGGTATTGTTTTTGGCGTGTCTTATGTCTGTGTGTGTGTCTGTCTGTGTTTCCACAACTTTGTGGTCAGCATAACTTCAGAACGCCTTTATGGATTGTGATGATATTTGGTATGTTGGTAAGTCTTGGAAAGACAAAGGTCAAGGTCAATGGGCCTCCTGGTGGATGACCTCGGTACTGCAGCAGAACTTCCGTTTTTTGTATCTTTTGTCCTGGTCCATCATTAGTGGTAAATGATGGAATTTCATACTTGGAACATGTGTAAGTTAATAAAAAGTTAACATCACGATGCATTTATTATGTTTATGTAGAGGTCATTTGCATAATTAAAGAAGAAATTTACATGTCAAGCCCATATTTCATGGAGGTATGAGATTTCGGAACTCTTGTTTGTTTTGCATAACCGGTAAAAAGCCATTTTAGGCGAAACACACCAGTTTTGTGTACAAGCTGCGGTGGTTTCTTATACATGGGGTGTGGTCTCCACTTAACGTCCTATCTGAGGGACGTCGCTAACAGAAACTAGGCACTCATTTACACCTGAGTGAAGTGGGGAAAGTCGTGTAAAGTGCCTTTCCCAAGGGCACAAGATCGGTGGCATTGGGCAGGATTCGAACCCGGGACCTCTTAGGTCTGAGCCGAACACTACCGTTTTGCCACACGACCCCAAGAAAATGCTTGAGAGAATGCCCTAAACCTTTTCAAGTATAATGTCATGTATTTGTCCATGCTGTAATCATATGTTAATGTTACATAGTTCCTTTATCATTTAATTCCCTTGAACATGTAACGTTTGTTAAATATTCAATCCAAATCATATCTGTTGTCCTATACCAATGGGCCTACATGGTGGGTCCCGACAACGCTCTACGCTAAATTTTGAGAGCCGGTTACGTATTACGCTGAATTCAAGAAGCTTTCTCATTACGTATTATGATAAATTCTGGCCGATGGGTAGCTACAATGCATCACGTAGAATAAAAATAGAATTACGTTCTACGTAAAATGCACCAATTACGCTCTACGTTGAATTAGAGCAGTCCATCTAGTATGCCCTATGTGGAATTAAAATGGCCGATTAAAACACTCTACCGAAAAGGGCATGCAGGCCCCCAATGGGACCTTTTTTGACGTGATGTTATTGTGGATGTCTTTCAGAGCAGACCCAGTCGCGGAAACAGTGCTTCTCAGATTCGAAGGATTTGGACTTTGGGTGCGGAGAAAACGCTGCAGGCTTCAACGTCACCAAAGAAGAGTGTTGCTGCAGCCTGGGTGTGGCATGGGGAGACTCCTGTGAGCTGTTCATGTGTCCAGGTAGAAATGCAGGTGTGTGGACAGATCGTATTACTTAGTAAGTATGCAGTGAAGCTAGGGACAGCAGACTGTAGAACTGAACCTGGGAACGGATTGAACTAAATGTGTAATAATTCCCTTGACCACTCTGTACATGTTTGTAACATTATTTGTATATTATTGTGTTGTTGTTGTTATGAATGTAGTTTTTTACTGTATGTGCCCAGGGATATCTTAAAAACAGATTCATGGTTCTGAGATATGCCCTGGTAAAATAAATAAACTTGAATCTTGAAGGCCCCAAAATAGGAGACAGTGGTTCTAGTCCCTAGTTCATATCCTCGAAAATCTTTTCTTTTTAAATTAAATTTTGGTCCAGTTTGGACAGTTCTGGGCTAGCAAGAACACTGGTAGGGTCTAAACGTTTCTACTTTGATTTCAGCTGAATATCTGGAACTCTGTGCCTTGACTGGCTTCCTGATGAAACATGACCAGAATAATGAGATGTACATCGAAGGTACGGAATATCATCTTTTCACATAGATACATGTACTAAGTCTACACATCAATCACTGTACTCTACATGCCCAGTGCTTAAAATGCTTTTAATATGCAAAGTGAACTATCAGGTGAATGAATTGCTATCTAAGATGGTGCCTACCGGTATACATGTATAAAAATTATATAAGCCAAAAGTACATTTTTGGGACATGCATGTCTACTTAGACCAGAACTCAGAGTAGCTGCCTCACTCTTCTTCAAAAATGGATTCTCAGGCACTGGTTAATAATTTGTTGATTCAGAAGCATCCAGTCAGGTGATAGGTGGGCCCATGCGATAGCTTTAAGCCAGGGAGAAGCATCCTTGTTTATTTATTTATTTATTACAATTTACCACATACATATTATGTACATGGAGGCCATGGTGGAACAGGTGCACCTAAGTGCACTTTTTCAAGGCTACCATGCCCACGTTTTTCCTCATTGTGTTTATACTAAGTTATCAAAGGCTCTACAACAAAAAAGAGAGATTCATCTGCATCCATATAACTGGCAGCAAGCATCCTCCTCCAATTCTGTTGACCATGAGTTCATTACAGAAGGCCTGCATGGAGGGGTCCTGACAATGCTCTATGCTGAATTATGAGAGCCGGCTACGTATTACATGGAATTCAAGAAGCCTCCCCCATTCCTCTTTACAATAAATTGCGGGTAGCTACAGCGCATTACGTAAACTAAAACGGCGAATTACGGTCTATGCAACATGTGCCAATTACACTCTACGTTGAATTACAGCGGTCCGTCTACGCTCTATGTAGAATTAAAACGTCCGATCACGCTCTACGGAAAAGGGCTTGCAGGCCACCATTAAGGTGAAGTCCTTTCAACTTTCTTGGAACTTCAAATGTAGCAATGGAATATTTCTGATTGTTTTTGTGTTTCTTACAGATATAAATGAATGTGACTTGTTCAACAATCCCTGCAACAATGCGATGTGTAGGAACACTCCAGGCAGCTACGTGTGCATTTGTCCAGCTGGATATTTCCTCAACGAGCAAGAACTCACATGCACCGGTTAGTCAAATACACTTAGCGTACATACTTCCAGTATGCCTCTTTATTCTTTAAATTCTTTTAACTGCATTGCTTCTCAGTGATCTAGTGCTGAAATATAGTAGATGGATAAGTTAGATAATACTTCTCATTGTATGGTATATTCTTTGGTGATGTGTAGAAAGTATGAATGTGGAAAATATATCCTCTGCAACGGAAAAAAGTTCTGATGCAATGTTGACCAAACATCCAATGAAAACTGTGAAAAATATGGGTTTTGTGCAGGCACAGTACGCTGACGTGCTAGTAGTACTAACGTTACATACATATATAATCAAGACAGACTGCCGGACAGTCATTTAAATAAATGATATTCCAACACCCCTACATGAATGTTCCATCGCCCACTTACCTTCTGTACATACACGTAACGGTGGGTTAGGGTGAGGGATGTCGGAACATAGGGGTGTTGGAATATAGAGGTTTAATCATTATGTAAAGTTTATACACGCCTACCTTGATCTTTATCTATTCTACAGATATCAATGAATGTGCCCAGTTCCCCTGTGGATCGGGAACATGTCTCAACCTTCCCGGCTCCTACGAGTGCAACTGTCTCGGCAACCAGATTCCGGACCCAACCAAGAAGAGGTGTATTGAGAGGCCGCTGACATTGCCTCTGGAGCCTCCTGCAGCATCATATGGTAGGGAGTTACATTTTTTTTTACTGCAGTACTGACTACTTCTGCTAGGTGTCACTGCTACACTGCAAAGTAGAAGCTTCTGTAAGAAGTACAACTGGTCAGTACTGACCTGAAAAAGGTTATAGACGGTCACCAAAATGCCAGAAGCTGCATGATTATGGACTGACTGTTTGCAAAGAACTTGGTGGGTTTTACATTTCCTGGAAACTTTTAAAAAAAATGCCAGGCAGTAACTCAGATGACAGTCCTATGTGTATGTTCCATTTTATGCTCCAATACCCTTATGTTCAGACACCCTTACATGTACATCCTGACATACATGCATGTAGGGGTAAGAGTTGTCAGAGCATAGGTTGAATTGTTTGAACATAAGGGTGTCAGAACATGATATAGGTGTGACAGAACATATAGGGTGTCTAACCAGTTATTCATCACTATGGATGATAGCTCAGGTGTAAAAATCCTCTCCTAAATGTTGGAATTGCAGCTCGAAAAGTTCATCGATGTTTTCTTCATTTTATCAGTTTTTGAACAACATGAAGTTTGCTGGACCAGTGTGATCGGCCCCAACCTGTTCTGCTCCAACGCCCTGCCATTCAACATGACCCGTGCACAGTGTTGCTGCCGCAGTGATGTTCAGGCCTGGGGGGTGGACTGTCAACTCTGCCCCAAGCTTGGCACAGGTCAGATGTCTTCTGTTTTTATCATATTCTCTCTCTGTCATTTTACCGTATTACATATATATTATATTATAATATTAGATATATATGGATATTTAGTGGCGTCTGTGTGGTGTAGTGGATAGAGCGTCCGACTGTCAAGCAAGAAGACCCAGGTTCAATCCCCAGGGTTGAACCCAGACATGTCCAGACATCGCACCCAGACGTTGTGCCCTTGGGAAAGGCACTTAACATGCATTTCCCCCCTCAGTTAGAGGGTACCCTGGCCCTACTAGGGTTTGGGTTGGCGTTAGGAAGAGCAGCCAGCTGTAAAAATCTTGCTTCAAAAAAAGACTTGTACCTGGTGCAAGCACGTCTAACCCCCGGTTAGGGGAAAAATGACGTTAAATTCGGTTTAAAAAAAAAAATTATATTATATAGAAGAATACTTGAACGCGTTGTATTCCGTTTTGCCCGAGGTACTAGCCCGACTGTGGTGACAGATCGATCAATGGCCAAAGATTTCAGATACTGATTTCATTAACGGTATTTGACTAAATCAATAGAAGAAAGCCAATGTGTCTAAAGTTCTCAATCTCAGGTCATATATTTTTAGACGTACCAGTACATGTATGTGTCCGTATTGAATGTTTGATTGCTGGTGAAGGATGTTGTCTATAATACAGTTGCAAACACTGATGGTTTGAGCAGTGCTATTCTTCATTCCCTAAATCTGCAGATGCTTTCAGAGACCTGTGTGAACGAATCAAGCCTGGAACCTCAGTAGACCAACAGGCCTTCTACATAGAGAACATAGGTAACAGATTACTTTAAGTGTGATTGTATACTAGTATACTACATTGCATTCTGGAGATGCTTGTACTTACTGTACAAAAATGGTGTGTTACGTTACACCTAAAGAGCACGTCGGCAGAACGTACTGCGCCTGCGCAAAACCCCAGTTTTATACGGTTTTCGTTGGATTTTTGGTCATCGATGCATCAGAATTTTGCCTGTGGCAGACAATATTTTTTTCCATATAACATTTGGAAACTACAAATGGAGTGTTAACCTTATGTGCACAAATACGACCTTATATGCATGCGAGACGTTCTGCCGAAGTGCTATGCACAATAAATACATTACGGGTTTCGCACAGGTGTAAAATAAGTATGTTCTGCCAACGTGCTCACCTAAAGGCAGTTTACCGGTTATGCAAACATGACATGATCAAACCTGGAATGTTCCCCCCAGGCCCTGTGGCAGGCCAGGTGCCGCTTATTCCGGGACAACAGCCCGGCAGACCGGGGTGGATGAGACCTTACGTAGCGCCAGAAAGGGTCCAGCCTCCAGCCCAGCTACCGCCAGGCATCCTGGCACCCAGACAGGGCCAACCCAGCGTCACCTACCTCCCGGCGGAGACTCCCTCGTTAGAACGGGAGTTTCCCTCGGAGCCGTTAGACGCTGACTGTCAGATCGAGGGCGGCTGTGGGTTTGGCCGCTGCCTCAGGGTTGACGGGGGCGGCTACATCTGCGACTGCTACTCTGGGTACAAGCTGGACAGCAACGGTTTGAAATGTGTCGGTAAGACTAATCTTCTTCATCTGAGTCACCATACTTTCTGAAGAAGTTTCTGAATCAGTTAGCTTTAACTGTAGTCTGTACTGTTTACCTACATTGATGACATGCATGCCTTTATAATTAGGCCACAGCAAGTAAATTATATGGATGACATCAGCGCGCGCATTAAGTTTCGACTGATTTTGGAAAAAAAAAACAAGATATTTTGTTGCTTACTGACAGTGACACATGCTGAAAATGGGCAAATATGTCTGTTGCCATGCTGGAAGGTGGATGGCAGATAACTATATGAAGAGAGGAGACAAGAAAAGGCTCTGATTTAATGTTTTGTTCCTTACTTTGATGCAGTGATATGTGATGCTGGTTGTGTATATGTGATGTTCCTACTTAATCAAAACCATTTGTACAATGATTGAGTCAAAATTTTAAAATGTAGGAACCTTTTTTTTTTCCGGCCCGCCTTGTTTTTTTTTCGCCCGCTCGCATTAGATTTGGAGTCTGCAGAGGATGTCATCCATAAAATTTACTTGCTGTGGCCTTTATGATCACATAAAGTACATACAATTGTAAAGGTTTGACAATAATCTACATGTATCACATACAATGTGAAAGAAAAGACATTAAGTCTTATAATCCATCTTATAACGCCTTTTCACCAGAGGTGTGACTGCTGAGTGACCCAATATTTGACAGTTCATTTAATGAATTTCATCGACAATTTTTAAATCATACTTGGCATTGTGCAGCATATTTTCCAGAGGTCACACAACTCCAATTTTGGATGCTCAGCGATTGCCGTCTAGTGTAAAGGGGACCTTTCTTACAAGCATCCCAAGATTGAGAGGTCTCAGCAATACTACCACACATAATTATGAAGCAAGTTTAAACTGTAATTTCCAGCACAAGAAATCAGACGGCCAAATTTTCAACTTCAGTTTTTGTCAAGGAATGAACAATCCACCACTTCTGTGACGTCACGTTATGCAGTTGACACACTTGACTCGGTGAGCAGTGGATTGTATGAGGGCCTGCAAGGGGGGGTCCCGACAACGCTCTACGCTGAATTCGGAAACCTCTCGATTACGTTTTACGATAAATTCCAAGTGGCTACAACGCATTACGTAGAATTAAAACGCCGAATACGCTCTACGCAAAAATATTAGAGTGGTCCGTCTACGCTCTACGTAGAATTAAAATGGCCAATTACGCTCTGCGGAAAAGGGTTTGCGGGGTTCAGAAAGTCTGTGGTGCCCCCCGTCTTTGTTGAGGGATGGTTGCAATGCAATGATGTTTTGGAAATTACAGTTTGAATTTGCATCATAATGACTTCTACCAACACATACCCTGGGTGCCAGCCAAGTTTACGGGCCGCTAGCCGTTTCTTTCGGCAGTCAGAAGCCCTTCGCCCGCAGACCTAAATTACCGCTGCGGTGGAATTGAGCCCGTGGGGAGGTTTTGCCCTGCAACTAGTTGTAGGGCCAGCCAAACTCCCCCGGGCTAGACTCCCCCGTAGCGCTAATTTACATCAGCGGGCAAAGGGCTCTTGTGGCCCGGAAAACGAGTTCTGGCTTCCAGAGTAACCAACACAGGGAAATCATATTAATATTGATATTTTCTGGTCATGACAGACATGAATGAGTGTGAGGAGCTGGGAGACCTGTGTAAAAATGGCAAGTGTATCAACACGGCCGGCTCTTACGTCTGTCAGTGTCACCCTGGTCATGCACCGAAGCCAGATCAACCCAACTTCTGTGTGGAGCAACAGGGCACAGAAACACCCACACAAGATTCACTGTCCAGAACGGAGGAATGATGATGAGCTGTGCTGTCATCTGTTATCATTACATGTCGTAAAATGTTGAACCTTATTCCAACACAAAGTCACACAGAAATCAAATTATGAATGACCACTGTCGCCTTCATCAGGATAATGAATGACCGATCAATTCAAAACGTGATCTCGCGAGAGTTGCGGTTACAGACATATGACATTATTGAGGGCCCGCAAGGGGGGTCCCGAAAATGCTCTACGCTGGATTCAGAAACCTCTCGATTACAGTTTACGATAAATTCCAAGTGGCTACTACGCATTACGTAGAATTAAAATGCCGAATACGCTCTATGCAAAAATATTAGTAAGAGCGGTCCGTCTACGCTCTACGTAGAATTAAACGGCCGATTACACTCTACGGAAAAGGGCTTGCGGGCCCCCCTTATTCACACGAGACTGGCACTTTTGATCAGTTGCTTACTTCACGTATCAGTAAAGTCTCGTGTGAATAAGGTCATGTGTCTGTAACCGTAACTCTCGCGAGATCACATTGTGAAGTGATTGGTCATTCATTATCCTGATGAAGGCGACAGTGGTTGTTGAAAATTTGATAATAACTTTGTGTTGGAACAAAGTTCAACATTTTACTATGATTGCTACCAACACAGATGAATTTTCATGATAATCATTACACGTAGCTATGTGTTTGGACAAACCATATCTTTATCTTTGTTCTCCCCAAAATGACCAGGTTGTTCAAAGTCAAAGATTTTAAAGGCATCCAAAGTGATGTCAGGGAGGCAAAACTGGATTTTCAAATCAATGTCATTCTTTTAATGTAGTAATTGGAATCAATCCTATCCCATAGCATACTTAATATTTGTGGGGTAAAAATGCGAAATGTCTTGTTTTGTATCATAGGTATTTATAAGTGTTACCAAAAAAATTAAGGGGCTTCTCATGTAGTTCGTTTTGCTTTTTCAAATGCTTTAAATATGAATGATTCAAATTCAAATTGGTTTATTCAGAAAAGCATATTGCAGCCTGACGGCTGAATTGCATGTTCATTTACAGTCAATGGAATAATAGACTTTGACTGAATTTTTAAAACAAGTACAATTCTAAAACCATTATGCAACAAATTTAAAATTACATTAAGAGCAGTAATTAAACAATATGTAGTTATATAAGCTTAGTCAACTAATATCTGGGGGAGTCTCAGTACATTTAAGTGGCAGTCCATAAAATCGTGAGAAGACCCTATACAACTGTAGTCTAAGCAGTTCATGTAAATATTCGAGGCATAGAGTCATTACTACTGAGTGTCGTTACTGTAGTAGAGTCTCAAAGCTCGTGGTATAAAGGACATTGAATGTCTTTTGCTTGAAGAATGATGAAGAAATGACAGTAAATGTCAATATCTCACTGATTTCTTCATCCAGAGTAAATTCGTTTTGCCACCCTGAAATTGTACCGGATGCCTTTAAAATAAAGGGAAAATTTGACGATGAGGTCTTGTCACCACCAAAAAAAACTTTTAAGGTTCTGTTACAAGAGTCTTCAGAATTATATGCGTGCGTAATTAAAAGTGTATGATTCTCATATTGTGATAATAATGATGATGACGATGACATTGTCTGAACTGTCCGTAGCATGTGTGGGGACTACATGCCCCTTCAAAGACCAAAGCAAATGTAAAGTACATGTAGTTAAAAGTTGACATTCTTTAAACTTAAACTTTAAAGACCCTTAACCTTCTCCTTGCTGATTAGTAGCCTCTTTGATACCAAACTTGATATGAAAAAGTATAAACATTGTATGTAGGTACGTTTTCTTATGTGGGTGGTGTTCAGCACCAAGGACAGGTATGTTTTCTTGTTTTGATGGTGTTCAGCACCAAGGACAGGTACGTTTTCTTGTTTTGATGGTGTTCAGCACCAAGGACAGGTATGTTTTCTTGTAAGGATGGTGTTCAGCACCAAGGACAGGTACGTTTTCTTGTGATGATGGTGTTCAGCACCAAGGACAGGTATGTTTTCTTGTTTTGATGGTGTTCAGCACCAGGGACAGGTACGTTTTCTTGTTTTGATGGTGTTCAGCACCAAGGACAGGTATGTTTTCTTGTTTTGATGGTGTTCAGCACCAGGGACAGGTAGGTTTTCTTGTTTTGATGGTATTCAGCGACAGGTATGTTTTCTTGTAAGGATGGTGTTCAGCACCAAGGACAGGTATGTTTTCTTGTAAGGATGGTGTTCAGCACCAAGGACAGGTACGTTTTCTTGTTTTGATGGTGTCCAGCACCAAGGACAGGTATGTTTTCTTGTTTTGATGGTGTTCAGCACCAAGGACAGGTATGTTTTCTTGTAAGGATGGTGTTCAGCACCAAGGACAGGTATGTTTTCTTGTAAGGATGGTGTTCAGCACCAAGGACAGGTACGTTTTCTTGTGAGGATGGTGTTCAGCACCAAGGACAGGCATTTTTGTCCATGTATTTATTGTGTTCAGAACCATGTCGTATTGGCTACGGGGTTAAGCAACAGGGAGAAGGTTAACTGTGGGACAGAGGCAACTTAGAAATACTTGTATATATATTTTTTTGGCATTCTGAACGTATGAGTGTGGATGGCTTGTAACAGACACTGGAAACAGTTTCTAGATGTCTAGGGCAGTGTTCTAGACAGCGTCCATCTTTCTGTCATTTGATGGATTATTGCGTGGTGACGGACAAAAAGTTTGCCCAATCCGCCATCTTTGACGGTCAACAATTAGTGTGTTCATAAACTATATGTAACAAGATGTCACTAACTTCTAAGCTTAGGCCACACCAATTTAATTTGTTGGTTCTCAGTTTCACCTCTTCATTTTTTCTGATTTAAAAAAAAAAAAAGATTCTGGTTCTGAATCAACTCAAATATGCTCATATTTTGCCCCCAACAGTTAAGTCCTTTTCTTCCTAATTGTTACAGTTTTTCCATCTATCAATGATTAAAAGTTAAAATTCATTGTTTAAATATTAACCCAACCTTTTGTGTTGACTTCATGGCTCCTACCATACCATTTGGGGCTGTAATAGGATGCCTATAGACCTATTTTTTCGGAAAAAATCTCAGAACCAACAAATTAAATTGGTGTGGCCTTTGTCTACCAGCAAAATGCTGGAAATAGCGTCAAGATTTGAAGATTTTTCTGAGGGTGCCCATAATGGTTACGTCAAACATGGATTATCAAAAGAGATGTTAGGCTGACTAGAACACTGATCTAGGGATGGTGTTTTCTTCTCTAAGAACTGGCATATCTTTCATGTGCTGTTACACAGGTAAGAAACACCAAGCATGTACAGAAATAGCAAAACAATTTATTATTCTACAATTACAAAGGACAATCCCACTCCTGGGGTTACCTCCAAACTTACAACCCACTTATTCATGACAGCTTTAGAAGCATTAATTGAATTATGTGGACAGATGGATGTTTTGTATCTTATTTTGTATAGCCCAATTGAATACCTAATATAAGACATAGAGTGATGAAAACATGTGTCAGTTCAGAACTAGGACAGATCATGTGAAGGCACTTGGTACTTCAAGCTGCTCATCTCCTTAAAGATTTCAACATTTCTTTCAAGTATCAAGTGTAATGAAATCAAGGGATAGTGCTTTGCAACAATTCTTAAACTTAAAGGCACCCAACGTGATTTCAGGACAGTAAAATTGGATTTTCAAAGTGAATTTTCTGGTCTTTTTGTTTTAATGTAGTAAGTTGAATGAACCCTATTCCATACCATACTGATATACGTGAGCCAAAAATGCGATGTCACTGATGGAAAACGGTTTGTATTCATTTCTAAGCTGGTTCTAGCTATTTACTGCGTGCATGGTGGCACCAAAAATAAAGAGACTCCTCTCGTAGCTTGTTTTGTAGCAATTTCAAAATTTAATGCTTCAAGTATGAAATGACGACGTACGAAAAAGTGCCAATAAATGGAAGTAAATCTCAATATCAGACATATTCTGTCATCCAGAATATTTGATGTTTTGCCGTCCTGAAATTTCATTGGGAGCCCTTAACCTTCTCCCTGCCCAACTACCCTTTTAGCACCAAATTTGTATTGGTTCAACACTACCAAAAAGGCTTTTTTCTTGTTTTCCTTGTACAAAGAAATGATAAAGAGATGGTAGCAAGAAAATTATTCTTTGAACAAGAAATTAAAGAATCCCCGTAGCAAGGAAAACGATTCTGTCCACAAGAAAATATTTCTTGAACTAAGACCTAATTGTTCTTGAAGCAAGAAAACCATTCCGTGCACAAGAAAAGATTTCTTGTTTGTGAGCATGATAGTAGAAAAATTTTCTTTTCTTAAGAAAAAAGAAGAATAAAATTCTTGTAAGAATCAGCATACAAAATCTTTGGAGAATGTTTCTCAAATTTTCTTGAAAATGACCCTGGCAAGAACATAAGAAAAATAAGAAAAAACATTTTTGGTAGTGAAGAGTTAGGCAGCAGAGAGATGGTTAAATGTAAAATGATATGCAGACAGTGAAGGTGTACTTTAAAGACATAATGTAGACTGGTCTACAACTATCAGGACTTTGTTGTGTATAACCAAGTTTTGAGAGATACTTTGTAAAGCTGCTCTAGAAAACTTTGGCAAAGTCGAGTAAACTTGGAACTTTTGTACAAAGGGAGTGCAGGAATCTTTTTTTTTTACATGTAAGGCCACAGCAAGTAATTTTTATGGATGACATCAGCACGCGCATTGATTTTTGCCTGATTTCGAAAAAAAAAAAAAAAAAATTTGTTGCCTTTTGAAAGTGGACAACATGCCGAAAATGGGCAAATATGTCTGTAAATATGCCATGCCGGAACTTGGATGACAGATAAATATGAAGAAAGGAGACAAGACATGGAGATTTGGAGTCTACGGACAATGTCATCCATAAACTTTACTTGCTGTGGCCTAAGTAAAAAGATGTCGGTCAAACTTGTCTCCAACAACCATTCTGGGGACCATGGCAAAGTGGTCTTCTTAGACAAGTGGTCTTCTTATACAAAAGCACGGATAAGAAGAAGAAAACTGCAGCAAATTTACATCCATTTTACAACAAAGTGACCCAGTCAGCACCATTTTACATTGCACGAAGACTGTCAGGCTGTCAAAATCAGTGGCAAACGAGCTGATGTCATCACAATTTCTTGATCATGAAAATTTTTTTTCCCAAACACTTGAAAATGACATGGTCATCTTAGGCAGAAATTGGACCATGTCCCAAGTAATGCCGGTTGCGGTCTTGTTGGACAAGTGGTTGCCTTAGGCAAGTCCCTTCATGATTATGTCTGTAGGGAAAAATTGGAACCGAGAAGAAGCCGTCATTATGGCCAAATGGCTGTCTTATAGATGTGGTCACTTGGACAAGTTTGACTGTAATTAATTACAACTTAAGGAAGAGATGTGTATGTTATTTGTAAGCATCAATATTCAAGCAAAACAACACTTGAGAAGTACATGTAATCTCTATACCTTATATATCATACCCGGGCCGCGATAACGTTCGATAACAGGTTCCGGACCGGGCCGTACTTTACGGTATACGTAGTACTGCTACATTCCACATTGTTAATTTATAGCTACCATCAAATTCAAAATATAGACTGACATGACAATTTCCAAACCGTGTTATGATAAGATTATAACTAATAGTACGATCCACAACCAGACATCACAATATAATTTACTCCGTATTACTTTTTTTTCATTTTCTTTTGCATTTACTTTGATTATTTCAGCAAAGACCTCCTTTTCTTGATCCCAAACAGAACATATATACCACCAGTACATGTACATCACTTCCGTGTGCCTTGAATAGTTAGCCTGGGTACCATCCTGCTTAGTTTACGTCTGTTCCCACAGTCCCTTACGCCCCAGGTAGTGACCGCCCCAGGTAGTGACCGCCCTATGTAGTGACCACCCCGGGTAGTGACTGCCCCGGGTAGTGACCGCCCCGGGTAGTGATAGCCCTAGGTAGTGACCGCCCCAGGTAGTGACTGACCTACGTACTAGCCATGACCGCCAAGGTACTGACCGACCCAGGTACTGACCGCCCCAGGTAGTGACCAACCTGGCTGGTGACACCTACCCAGGTTATAATAAGTGACCGACCCAGGTATTGACTTTGGGAGTCGACGTAAACTAACCAGGATGGTACCCAGGCTATTGAATAGTTACTGTCAAAAAGACCTTTCCACAAACAACAATATCTTTATCAAAAAGGTCAATAGCAATAACCTTTCTTTACTGTACACATACAACACTTGGCTTCCAGTTGGCCTAAACACCACATGAAATTACTCATATACACATAGTGTTTTCTCTTATAACTCTCCTAAATCATCTGAAATATGTAAATATCATCCTGACATTCAGCTTCAACCTACAATGTATGAACGATGGATGATGAATATTGTCACAGTGGTAGAAAACATTTTGTTGGCTCCAATGGTATTTCACAGATTCCAGCAACTGTAACTCATACTTTTGATATTCATAATAAGCTGCTGTGTTGCACTGATGCACAAGGCATCAATGTAGGTACTGCAAATGTTTACGGTAGACCTTTCTCCACCATAAATTCATGACACTGGAAATTTGTGTTCCTAATGTAGTATTACTGCCCAAGTCAGTCCGGAAATAAACTGGAGGCTGTTATGTACTCCTTTAGCAGACCAACTCATCTGGCATGTTTAATACCTGTCTATTTGTCCAATTTCTACTCTTTCTTGCCGCTTCTGAAGCCTGGTAGAGGCTACAGTAGTCTTTTTCATCAGCATTGCAGGAACCTTCAAGATACTAGTAGTATCACTTGAATCTACATTGCCCAACAATAACAAGACCAAGTTTTGTCTCTTCTTGCGTATTAAGATGACATAACACCATCTTCCAGCCATCAACACTACATTTCTCACATCTATCACTGTCATCAACCTTTCTTTCTAACTAACATATTTGATCGACATCCAAAATGATACAGATAACAGGAACTAGCCTTGACAACTGCATGTAAAAAACATGGGCCACACCAATTTGATTTGCTGATTCTCAGATGAAAAAAAACTGAAGTGATGGCAAAAAACAAAAAACATACATGTAGACATCCTATGATAGCCCAAAACCTATAATAGGAGCCATGATGTCAACATAACAGGCTGGTTTATACATGTAATTCAAATAATAAACTTTTTATCAAACCAATGCATTGATAGATGGAAAAAATACAACAACTAGGAAGACAAGGAGCTTTTGCCAACTGTTTAAGCCAAAATATTAGCATTTTTTAGTTAATTCAGAACATGAATCTTTTTTATGCATATCAGAAAAAAATGAAGCAGGCGAACGTAGGTGAAGAACCAATTAATTAAATTGATGTGGCCATAAGTTAAAAGACTAGTGTAAACCTTTCTTTATGTGTAGTAGACCGTATTTTGTACTTCATACGATGTAATCTGCTCTGTTATGCTTTGTTAAGCTGAAAACTATACCAGAAAGAATGCAAAAATCTACTTATTTTGGAGGACAATATTTTACTTGTTCCCTTCTACTTTTTTTGAAGTATTTTGAAGACATCAGTTCAATTTCAAAGATATAAATTATCAAGGCAATTCACATTTGCCAAAATTTGATATTGTAGCAGCTTTTGGCAGAGTACATCATGGCAATTGAAATGTTCAGTGTCTAGTTCTATATATCTGTTTATTTCATAGTCAAGGATAACAGAATCACAGACATACACATCCTCCCATGGCAGGGGCAGCGGCTCCGAATTCCTTCTCCACCCCTTACCCCTGCCGAATAACCCCGCATCTTCTACTCTGCGACCCGATTCCAGGGACACGCTCTCAGTCAATCACGTATCACAGAGAAAATCTTCAACGCACTCTACATTAAATATTTATGAGCTACGCTAGCTATCGGAACCAATCATGTCGGCTCTTACATCGGCTGTTCAGTGACAAATAAAAACAAACATGGCGTCGTCTTGGGAAGAGAATTTTGCGATGCAGGCCGCTAGCGTGTGCTGGAGGCTGCGCGCGGATCCCGCCGAGCACGGGGAAGGTGCCGGCGCGGAGAAAAGACGGGGCGGCTCGGTGACTTTGCCCCGCACGGCCTCCCCAACGGGCTCATCACCGGGCGGCGGCGGAGTCGCCGGCGGCCAAGTCAGAAATGGGGTCATGCCAAATAAGGAAAGCTCATGAATATTAATATTCCTGGGCTCGCAGAGTAGAAGATGCAGGGTTATTCGGCAGGGGTAGGGGTGGAGAAGGAATTCGGAGCCGCTGCCCCTGCCATGGGAGGATGAGACATACAATAATGGGGTCTTTGTTTGGTAATAACACTGTACACTCTTTTCCTCTTCCTATCTCAGATCATTCCTGAAGTCTTAACTGATCTACCTTAAGCCCCTGTCACACATTCTTTATCCGACCAACAACCAACCAAGGTTGGCTGTAGTTTTAGCCCATGCCTACCTTTCTAATTAAACAAATCAAATAGAATTTGAGTAAAATTTCAAACACATCTTGGACACTGCTGAACTACCCCAGAACACCGGGCAACCACCAGCTAACCATGGCTGAACCTCTCGTTCACTCCCGAATGTTTTGAGCATTTGAAAAAAACCGAAGCACCGCGCTGAAGGCGGAAGGACACCCGGAAGTAAGCCTCGGGCCCGAAATCAATTTTCACCCAAAACACACCCAAAACACGCCACTTCTTACACTTTCCAGCCATGTTAGTAGTTAATACCATTTTGCAGCAGATTATGAGAAATGTAAACTCAAACATGAACCACCGGAACCCCTTCGTCACTTTTTTTCCGGGCACTACCTTGGACCCCTGTCGCGGAAGAATTGGTGTGTGCACCGTTAAGGCCTTGGAAAAAAAATGTTGTGTTTCCTGTTTCCCGTCCGATCCTAGAAAAACCTGCTGATCCTAGACTTTTTTTGGGTAGTCCCTGAAGGGACAAATTTTTTGAGCTAATCAACCTTTTCTAACTCCATGATCTGACACCTGTAAAACGTTGTACAATTGGTTTTCTACCATTGACATTGAAAATAAAAGTGTCCTCATGGAAGTTTTACTATGTTAAACTGTATCGTATAACTATAAGTTGGACCCCAATATAGATGTCACTGAAGTCTAAAAAAAAAGATAATCCCTACCTACCGACCCTAATTTTTTCAGGACTGAAAGAGGAAACACAACATTTTTTTCCTAGGCCTAACCACAGTTGTTGGGAGGCCATATTCGGCTACTAGTACGTGCAACAGGGCCTAAGTTATGTATCTGTGTTGTTCATCTAGTACTGCCTTTTATCAAAATACACCAGCCTCATATTCTTATTGCCACATGATGCCCTACACCAAGATATCCAGCAATATCTTCAAGATGCTGACAAATATGGTCCACAATATGGACTCCTCATCTATGTCCTCATCCCCCTCTTCTCTGTGGTTTCCATGTACGAACGACTCGCTCCCTGAAAAGTAGTCCACCAGCACGGTGAAGCGGTACCTGGCCGCGTCGTGCGAGGGGTGGCCGTAGATCCCGATGCCAATCGGTCTCTTCATGTCGGCGGGGATGTCTACGCGGTCGTCCCCGCAGGTTACCGAGTTCATGTCGTAGTTGTCGAAGTCCGGAGACAGGGTGGAGGCGGAGACGTAGATGTCTGCGTCCCCCTCCAGTGTCTCCACCAGCAGGCTCACCTCCCCCTCTCGGTACATCTGGTAGTACGTGTAGTTCCCGGCGCCGACGTGACCGCTGAAGGACTGCAGGACGTAGTCCCGTTTGGACGCCAGGACCAGCGTGGCCAGGAAGGTGACGGCATACAGGAGGATCCTGAGCCACCTCATGTGGGACCACACGTAACTCAGCGTCAAGACTTTCATGGCAACAGGAGGCTTCACATGAAGCTAACTGAAAGAGAGGGGTATTTTTGGTTAGGCCATACCAAGTAAATTTTATGGATAACATCCGCGCGCGCATTGATTTTGGCCTGTTCCTAAAAAAAAAACCAAGAAATTCTGCTTCCTGTAACTGTGACCAAAGAGCTCGAGTCACGACAGTGCCGCAAATCGTTAGATTGACGTGAAACCCGTAACGCGAAATGGGTAAAGAGCACATGCTTTGTTTCTGCAGGCCTGCAAAAATGTGATGAAAGAAACAGGACGACAACTGCTGTTCCACCTGATTTATTGCTGTTTTGATGATGAATAAATGACTTCTTGCTTGTTAATCTGTGTCACCTCATTCAATTTGTGTCCTAACATTTGTCGTCTCTTAGTATATTTCTAATCTAGGCATCTTGTTTTTTAGGGCCCTTCTTGGTTTTTTTTGCCCTCTCGCATTAGATAAAGGGTCTCCAAAGGACGTCATCCATAAAATTTACTTGGTGTGGCCTTAGCACAGTGTGAGTGTGATTATGATAACACACAGAATTGAGTGACATCAGACGCCTGACGGTATATCTTCCCATGCATGGTATATGCACTGTGTCACTGTGTCTCCCAGTTGCGTCATTCTGGTGTGAAAGCAAAGGAAGGACACAAGAAGATCTATGCAAATCAGGATAATTCACATCTTGACACGAATTTGACTGTTCACACCTGCTAGGAACATTAGGCCCAATTTACACAAGGCAAAATTGAGCGACATTTGACGTGCGGCGCGTACCAAATCACCTACTAGGACACTTTTCGTTTTACACACAAGGACCACGGCTCCTGCTGGGGGCTGTGTCACATGTGGTGAACCCTGTTTCTTCAGTAGTTACTTAAATTAAGATCTTTTTCTCAAATTATTTTGCGTTTCTGTTATACGGTACCCTAAGAATCCTGTTACATGCCCCTACGTTTCTGATAAGCTATTTCTATGGATCAGAAAAGTAGCGGCACATTTGCAAGTAGCTGATTCAGCGCGCTACTGACCAAGATGGCGGCCACTCGGCTTATGAATACATGGGGAGCGATCGCAAATAGTGGCGGTACGAGTCGCACAGGGGCCGGTTGACACGCAAAACACCCCGGCACGCTAGGTGAGGCTGTTAGGAATCCAGGGACGTGCAAACTTCGGTCTCAAAGTGTTCCGGCACGGTAAAACGCATGTTTGTTCATTTGGCCCAATGCACCGCTCCGCGACTGTTGTTAGGGCTAATGTAAAAGACTGCAAGCAAGAGAAGCCCTGCAACAGTCGCCGCGGATAAAAAGGTATGTACATTTGCATGGAACATAGGTCGGAATTAGGACCCCTCCCGTTAACGTTACATGGTATAAAATTATGGAATACTACATTGTGAAATATTTCACATTGCTATGACACGGTTTCTCTTTTGTATAGCCAAGGAGGTTTGATTTTTATCCTCCTTGGTCCTTGGTATAGCATTATGTATGTACTGACCTAGATAAACAGATAAATGTGTACTAGTATTAAACAGATACAGAGTCGGGACATGTAAAAAGAAACGATACTAGTAACGTTACCTAGGTTGCCCCCTCCCCACCCAGTTCCAAAATGAAACCTACGTTCGCACAGAAGAAGGACCTAGTCTATATAGTCTGTGCCATTCGGCCGAAACACATGCGGCTCTAATAGAGTGTTATGTTAGGGTAAAAGTTGAAGAAAGAGCTTACCGTTTACGAGTAAAACTTGCAAAACAACTCTTGTCACAAAGATGACAGACCCACTGACCCCCTTTGACCCGCACGGGTGACCTTTGCCCTGAAGATCGCATCCGCACATCCTGAACAACAGTCACCAGCTCGTGTAGTTTATTAACTCCATCAACGCCTAAATAAATAAGATGTTAAACTGTCGTAAAACATCTGATAATATATTATCACAGATTACGTAACTTTGAGTTACCTTTGGATGTGTAAGAGGTAAACGATTGTAGGATTGCGTTTTGTTGCGTTCTAATGACTAGGCCGACCCGGGAAACTGAAAATGGACGATATCCGAGATGTGGAAATGGTCCCGTGCACAGATTCACGATTTTTACGGCCGAAACGAGTTAAATACACTCAGGTGAGTACCGTTAGACAATGTTTATCGAGCTGTCACGGCACAGATACATTGGCTTCAACTGAAATCTGCACAAATCATCGGCGGATCGAAAAATACTGTGTGTGTGTGTGGGGGGGGGTCTGTGAGTTTCAGTTCCGCTTTTAAAAAATGAAAATGACTTTTTTCACCAGCTGTCATCAAAGTTGTTAGATTTGATATGTTTTGGGAGCAAGGCTACAGATGTAACGAGTTCCTCACTGGCCACCCAGTGCGGAATTCGCGGGGAAAGTGGCGTCGGCACTCGGGGCCCTGTGCGGAAGGAACCTCCGCACCGTTTGAGAGCTCTTACGTCTTACACGGCCACACCCTAGCTACCGTACAGACTGTCAACTACCTGGGAACAACAATGAGTAGAGACATGGCTTGGGACACACACATCTGCAATACTGTAAATACGGCAAATCGGGTCCTGGGATTTCTTAGACGCAACCTTAAGATCTGCTCTAAGAGAATAAAGGAGAAAGCATACAAAGCATTTGTACGGCCCATACTCGACTATGCAAGCACAGTGTGGGACCCGTACACCAGGAAGGGAGTGGACAAACTAGAAGCAGTCCAGAGAAGAGCGGCAAGGTTTGTGCTCGGCCGCTACCACAATACCTCCAGCGTGACCAGTATGCTGAGTACGCTTGGCTGGAAACGCAGGAGGGTGGCACAGTTAACTTGTCTTTACAAGATACAACGCGAGCTTCTTTGGTGTCCAATTATCAAGAACAAATTGGTTCCTCTCCCTCCACAACAATGTAGAACCCACAACAAACAGTTCCGTCTTATTCACACAAGGACACAGAACAGAGGAGGGTCCTTCCTTCCAAGAACAGTGAAGGACTGGAACAGGCTTAGCTGCGAAGTGGTGGAGGCACCTACCGTGGACACCTTTGTGTCACGTGCCTCCAAAAGTCACTGAACAGTGCAGTTTTACAGTGCCCTTAAGGATTCCCGACCCAGGCTACGGACTACGGACTGATGAGATGGGATTATGGTTTGGAAAATAAACAAGTTCGCCAGAACATGTCAGACGAAGGCAGCAGAGCACTACGACATGCCAGTGTCATCACTAACATGATGTTGGGCATTAAAGAGAAGAAGAAGAAGAAGAATTCTAGTGCTGAACGGCTTTTTTTTCCAGTGCTGAAGCTCCGCCAGAACTGGAATTCCAGAGCTGAACGGCTTTGTTCCAGTGCTGAAGCTCCGCCAGAACTGGAATTCCAGAGCTGAATCTTGACTCGGCACTCGTTTTCCAGTGCTAAATTCCACTCGGCACTCCCTTGCCAGTGCTCAGAGGCCGTTCACCACTGTCGAAGTACCTAAAGTAACGGGTTCCTCACTGGATCGTTCCAGTGCTCTGTGACTCTTGCTGCTGGAAGCCGAGTTCTCAAATCATTTCGGCACTAGGCTTCTGGTGCTTATGTTTGGCGTACAGCACAGTATCGTAGGCTTAGTCTACGTCTTTGAAAATGTGAGGAAAGAGGCCGTGCAGTCCTGTTCTGCTGATCACCTTGTTGTCCCGATTGTTATAATAATTTGCTTCCTGGGTGCTATGATCTCGAAAATATGTGTGTTAGAGTTCAAAGGCAGCATCTCGGTACTCTTTTTAAAGGTAAGGTTTGATTTGCCGATTTATAGTTTCCAGTCCTGAAGCCGTCGACACTGGGCACCAAGTGTTGACATAACTTCAGCACTGGAGATCTAGGACGGAAGCCGCCTCACCTCTGTACACCTAGTGCTGAGAAAGGAACCCGTTACTATTCGGTACTTTTGCATTTCGGGACTGATTTGTGGGGGCCCGCAAGCCCTTTTCCGTAGAGCGTAATCGGCCGTTTTAATTCTACGTAGAGCGTAGACGGTAGCCTGGGTTCCATCCTGGTTAGTTTACGTCCGCTCCTACAGTCGCTACCACCAACCAGTCTGGGATCGCTTCTTGGGTTGGTGGTAGCGACTGTAGGAGCGGACGTAAACTAACCAGGATGGAACCCAGGCTACGTAGACGGACCACTCTTCACATTTTGCGTAGAGCGTATTCGTGTAATTCTACGTAATGCCTTGTAGCCACTTGGAATGTATCGTAAAGCGTAATCGAGAGGTTTCCAAATTCAGCGTAGAGCGTTGTCGGGACCCCCCCTTGCAGGCCCTCATTTGTTTTAGCCATTGTATAGCTTGTGTACTTACTTATTACAAGGGGTTGAAAATTTGTCCTCAATGTTAGTTAGGTACTACATTTGTATTACTAGTAAGTACAATTTACTTTCTTTTAAATTTGCAGAAGCATCACACAGTCAAGTTTGACTATGTAACATTACATGTACAGTACTGTAATATTGGAGAGACAAAGAACCAGTCTAATTGCACCATCATTTCCTTCACGATTCTTAAGTAAAAGTTATTCAAAAAGTGAGTGACTGTTTTTGTTGCAAAGGATAACATTACGTCCAGAACAGGAGGGATCCAGCAATTATAGCTGCAGTATTCTCAAATACGATAGGGGGAGTCTGTAATCCATACATTTCAAGTTCCAGATACAATAAGACTGGCAATGAAAACATACCTTGCCATGGCAACGGTGTTTGCTTATAGGGTTATTGTTTGCATGGCACTGCCATCATTTCATGATTTTGAGGAAGACTTGGTACCTGGTAAGTCTAGACAGATACAGTGCACTCGTCCCCTGAGTGTATAGTGAACGAGCCCCGGGGTCACAGAAAGTAGGGCCATCTGGGGCAGACAGGTCTTCACAAGGGTTTCCAGGAATGTGGGCATAGATGTGGGTCAGAGACATGCCTATGGGCATTCCATTCCTGTGGACAAAATGCCTGTACCATTCCTAGAATTCTTGCAAAATGCACACAGTACTGTACCATTAGGCTCCTCCCTGAGACGTCGCCAAAAAATGTGAATTAGGCTCTGAGTTAGGGTATGAAGCCTTCTAATATTCTGTCATTCATCCCTCCAAGTCACAAGCAGACACTGACTGCAGGTGGTTTTAGAATCTTTTCCTGAATTGATTTCTGCATTCTATGACATTAGTATCGTTTTCCAGTTCTGTTTTTTTTGCAACATACGGCGTATATTTGCACTTTTTAAGTATGGTCGAAAACTTTTTTTTTTTGGAAACGGACAAAAATTCATGCATGCGCAGATGTCATCCATATAATCAAATCAACATGACCTAAGGCCACACCAATTTAATTTATTGGTTAACGGATTCGCCGCTTCATTTTTTTCTGATTTGCAAATAAAAATAAAAATCCAGAATCAACTGCAAAATGCTCATATTTTGCCCTGAACAGTTGAAAACAGACCTTTTCATCCTAGTTGTTACAGTTATTCCATTTTTCAATGTAATGGTATCATTGAAAGTTTAAAATTCATTGTTAAATTTTGAACCAGCCTGGTGTGTTGTAGCCTGGGTTCCATCCTGGTTAGTTTACTGTGGGAGGGGACGTAAACTAACCAGGATGGAACCCAGGCTAGGTGTGTTGACTTCATGGCTCCTATCGTACCATTTTGGGCCATAATACGATGCCTAGGCCTGTTTTTATTTTCATTTTTTTTTCGCCCGCCCGCTCCATTATTTTTCTAGAAAAAATCCGTTAACCAAGAAATTAAATCGGTGTGGCCTAAGGTACTAGAATCAGTAGAAAGTTTTCTGTGCACTAGTGCAGTACCAGGCTCTGTAGCTAGGAGTGCTTTTGTACCAGAGTTGTGGACACTTGTAACACACTTGAGTTTGAAGCATACCAAAAGCTAGAAGCTGTATTGTAGCTTTTTGTAAATCCAAGAATTTTAACATTCAGTGTTGGATGAGCTTGATTAATATTTTTCCTTTGTTATAATTTTCCCTGCTACGTTCCTTTGATATAATTTCCCCTGCTATGTTTGTAAGATGGTACATGTACCTTTTTTCTTTTAACTCAAGATTGTCAGTAGGTGGTCTGTCCTGTTGTACTGATTCCGCTTGATTTATTGTTTTTCATCAATGAAAGGATTGATTTTTAGGTTAATAGTTTTTCCAAAGCTTTGAAAGGTAATGTTTCATGTTGTAGTGCCTGGTGATACTGGACTCATTGATTCTTTTCCTAACCTGTACTTGTACTTGTACTTCAGTGGTCGAAATACTTTTTTTCAGTGCTCTGCAAATGTGCAATATTGCAGAAGAGTCAAAATTTTGTTCTGCAATTTGAAAATACTTTCTGCAAATACACAAGCCTCCATACTACAACCTTCACAAACCATTCATGTCTTTTTTACATCATATATAACTTTGTAAATCTGTAGCATTACTGGAATTCTTTTAAGTTTAATCTATCACTCTTTTTAATTTTTGGAAGTCCAAAGGGAAACAAAAGATAGACAAGTCAAGACAAGGATGATGCAAATTAGTGAATTTCGAAGAAGCTCCTGTTGTTTCAAAACAGGAGCTTATAAGTGTTGTCTGTCCTTGGGGCCAGAGAGTTCTAGTTTGCTAAATTGAAAACCATTGAATCTGGAGCCTATTTTTCCTTCTGCAAAATTGCAGATTGTATAATTTTTCTTCTGCAATCTTGAAAATCTATCTGCAGATTGCAGAGACTGCAGACAGGTATTTCGAACACTGTACTTGTATGTGCCAAATTGAGCTGAACACTTGTGAGGAGTACACCACAAGACTAGCAGTGTTCCAGAGTAGGCTGTGACAAGGTAACATTATCAAAACCAGGTGAACCTTGTTGCCCCCCCCCCCCTTCACCTGTGTGGTCTTTTGCTATCATTGACAGGTCATGTGTACTGGTCTGGGTAGCCTAGGGGCGGACATGGTGAGATTATTGGTTGGTCTTCAACGAGGGTCTGCATGGGGGAATTATGGCAATTCTTGTGTAGATAGGCTAATGGTCAACTGGAAAAATCGTATAAAAAATAGGAGGGGGTATCTCAATCTCTTTACAGGAGTCTGTCCACCTTCCCTATGTCAAACACTCCTTCTGCACTTTGTTTCTGGAGAGGGCCTGCATGGGGGGATCCCAGCCACGCTAATTGCTAGCAATGAAGTTAGGAGGATCTACAACGCCTAACGGTAAATTCAGGCTTAATGGTACATGTAAATCAAGTTGTTCTTGTGTTAAATTTTGGGAATAACTATATATATGCGGTATATATATAAATTATAATGATATTTATTAAAGATTTTAAAAAACACCTAATGATGAATTTAGGATAACAAATAACATGCTACCTGGAATTAAATGACCGATTAGATCAGACACTTAAGGAAATACATGTACCTTGAACTAAGGTTACAACAAGGGGGCCTGTATCCCCTTTTTCATAGAGCGTAATGGACCGTTTTAATTCTACATAGAGCATAGATGGGCTGCTTAAGTTCAAAGTAGAGCGTAATTGGTGCATTTTGTGCAGAGCGAAATTCGCCATTTTGATTCTACGTAATGCATTGTAGCTGCCGGAATTTATCGTAAAATATTAAAATGGTTCCTGAATTCAGCCTGCCCTCACAATTTAGGGGGGCCCGCAAGCCCTTTTCTGTAGAGCGTAATCGGCCGTTTTAATTCTACGTAGAGCGTAGACAGACCGCTCTAATATTTTTGTGTAGAGCGTATTCGGCGTTTTAATTCTACGTAATGCGTTGTAGCCACTTGGAATTTACCGTAAAGAGTAATCGAGAGGTTTCCGAATTCAGTGTAGAGCGTTGTCGGGACCCCCCCTTGCAGGTCCTCATTTAGCGTAGAGCATTGTCGGGACCCCCCATGCAGGCCCTCCTTTAATATTCCTTCCTTCCAATTAGGCATGACCTTGTCCTGACACAATACACCCTGCCCTGCTGACCTACCCTCGCCAGGGGACAGCCAACCCTGGATGTGTTAAATACTCTGCTGGGAAGTGTGGGTTTATGAGACTTGACCTCTCCACACTAGTGGGAACACCGTGATTATCCATACCCCACTGCACCTGCCAAGAGTCTACAAGCCTTACAAATTCTTCCACAAACAGCCAGGGTGGTGGACAATGGTTCTTTGAGCCTGGTCGGTACACCCACCTGCTCCTGCTCCTATGGAACAATGCGGGGCATTGTGTAGTGATAGTGCACATCCTAAACCTTTAACCTAAGGCCACACCAATTTAATGTCTTGTTTAACGGATTTTTCTAGAAAAATAATGGAGCGGGCGGGCGAAAAATAAAAATAAAAACAGGCCTAGGCATCCTATTATGGCCCAAAATGGTACGATAGGAGACATAAAGTCAACACACCAGGCTGGTTCAAACTTTAAACAATGAATTTTGAACTTTTAATGATACCACTGTATTGAAAGATGGAATAACTGTAACAACTAGGATGAAAAGGACTGTTTTCAAGTGTTCAGGAAAAAATATGAGCATCTTGCTGTTGATTCTGAATTTTTATTTTTATTTGCAAATCAGAAAAAAATGAAGCGGGCGAATCCGTTAACTAAGAAATTAAATTGGTGAGGCCTAACCCATTGTTGTACTGTGTGTGTGTGTGTGTGGGTGCATGCCCTGGATACAGGAAGGGGGACAGGTCATTAGATCTCATTGGGCATGTAATTGAGGTGAGTCTGAGCAGGACTGGCTTGACCACCTGTGCTAGCCCAGTCTTGTGGTATAACGATAATGTGTCCCATTTCTTACACATGATAAACAGAAAGAAAGGCTTCCCTTCACAGATTTAAAGCTACCCGAGGTTGGAGGGGGGGTTGCTGACCTGTAGTAATACAGTATTAGAAGACAAAGTTCTGACTAGCTAACACAATTGTTTGAGGGTTAGGTAGCTACTCAGATCAACAAAGCAACAATAACCCAAACAGAATGTGCTTGAAAGTTAACATTCTGGAAACCTACAGGGCTGGAAATACTTTTTTTTTTTTGGTTACATGCAAAATGGCATGTTCGGTGTAAAATTTCATTGTAATTTGAAAAATCTACATGCAAAATTGAAGTTCAGCCTTCAGTCTTCTCTACATGTAGATATACAACAAGATACCAGGGAGGTTAAACTTCCTTGAAGATACATAAGAAAATCTCCTACACCTAGTTCTTTCCTCTTATAGAAGGAAAATTCTACACAGTTGCGGGTGCACTTAGGCTTTTTTTTTTTTTGTGTGTGTGTGGATCCCTGCAAGGGACATACATTTTTCAAACTGATCGACCTTTTCTAGCTCCATGATCTGACGCCTGAGTGGTAAAACATTGTACAATCTGTTTTCCAACATTGATATTGAAAAAAAAAGTGTGCTCAATAAAGTCTAAAAAAAAATTACAATCCCTACCTAAGAGAAGAAAAGATAATCCCTACCTACCGACCCTAATTTTGTCAGAACTGAAACAGGAAACAGAACATTTTTTCCCTAGGCCTTAGGCGACACCGACTTAATTTTATGGATAACATAGCGCACATTGATAGCACGCACATTGATTTTCGCCTGTCGCCCAAAAAAAAAAAAAAAAAGATCACCTCCACCGAGGCTCTGGCCTGGCTCTAGGCCTGGGTAGTCAGCGACAAAGTGGGCCGAGCACCCAGGCTATCGAATTCGAAGCTCCACGACTCAAGAACTCAGTACATGCGTACAGTACCGATTCATAAATGCCGCAAAAAGCCTGCATGTGCCGGCTTGTCGTAAAGGTTGCTAAGTACTGTCGCGAATTTCACAATACCAGCTTTGTATTCTTGTGGTTTAGTAGCATTTTTATTTTTGGCCAGAATTTTTTTTTATTTGCCTGCGCGCACTACTTTGGGGGTCTTCAGAAGATGTCATCCATAAAATTAAATCGGTATGGCCTTATGAGCTGTAGGGGAAAAGAACTTGGATAGTGGCCAGGAAGCAGCAGGACATGTCCAGGAGAAGTGATGAGGTGGTGATGGGTCCCAGGGCTGGGGGTGGAATGTGTGCTTTCTCCTGCTGAGGGAGAACAGACCCACTCCTAACAGTCTGTACACCTGACCATCTGTGGCCTGTCCAGGCCTGTCCAGTCGTCTGACCAGCCTAGGGAGTGGATAGGCCATCCTCCGTAGTTTCTGCCCGCTCCCTATCCGTGGTAGCCAGCGACATTAGGGAGCGGGCAGAAACTACGGAGGATGGTACCCAGGCTAGAGAGGATGGCAGCTCCCTGGCAGGCCCCACTGTTGTGTCCTTGGGGAAGGCACTTTACACCTTTTTTCCTCAGCTTCAGGTGTAAATTAGTACCTAGCTTTGGTTAGGGGCATCCTCTTGTAGCACCATACTTATGAAAAAGAGCCTGAGTTGTTCAAACCTTACGGTCTGGTCTCATGTTTGACGATCTGACGATCTTGAAGAGGTGACAGTCACCTGTTATGTCAGTCCTTCCACAAATGTGGTAAAGCTTCATAAGTAAAAAGATAAAGTATGTGTAGTGAGGGTCTGCATGCCTTTTTTTTGTAAGGCTTAGCAAGCTGTTAATCAGACCAAATGTCAGGAAATTCTTCATGAAGTGAATTCCATGTAGCATGTTGGTTGCTATCCTGAATTCATCGTTAAGCATTATTGAATGCCATATTTCCCCCAAATCATACTGAACATCCAAGATCCGAGACTAGTTTTGTCAGACAACATTCCGTTGAAATCGTTCCCACAACCGTGCTGTTGCTGGCCTTCCTGAATTTACTGTTAAGAATTGCCAAAGTTCCTAATTTACCATAAAACATTGACAGGATCCCCCTATGCAGACCCTCCCCAGAAACAAAGTACATGTACTGAAGGAGTGTTAGAGGTTAGCCTGGTTACCAAACCTATTATAGCTCCCGAGTCCTACATCCTCTCCGCAAATTGCGGAGAGGATGTAGGACTCGGGAGCTATAATAGGTTTGGTAACCAGGCTAGTTAGAGGTAGGGAAGGTAGAGGAAGAAGCACTTATAAAGAGATTGAGATTCCTTTTCTTACTCCAGAAACAGTTGACCATTAGCCTATCTACACAATAAGGTCAAGAGGGTACAGGTTTAAATTGGAGCCATGTGGCTGACTTGAGGTAGTGCCGCACACTGTAACAAGACCTAAGCCAGCGCCACTGCTGGGACCATGTTGGAATGTCCAGACTGGAGACTTCATGTGTTCTTGTGTTGGGGTTGATTTGATATGGTTGTGTAGGTGTGTGGGAACACAGCCAGCCACCCCAGGGCAGGTCTGGGAGGTTAGTGAGGGCCTGCAAGGGGGGGTCCCGACAACGCTCTACAGTCTACACTGAATTAGGAAACCTCTCGATTACGCTTTACGATAAATTCCAAGTGGCTACAACGCATTACGTAGAATTAAAACGGCGAATACGCTCTACGCAAAATAGGCCGATTGGTCCGTCTATGCTATACGTAGAAATAAAACGGCCGATTACGCACTACGGAAAAGGGCTTGCGGGCCCCCTTCTACTGGCTGGGATTGTGTGGAGTAGACTACTGTACGTCCTTGTTGTGGGCCTGCATGGGGGGTCCCGACAACGCTCTACGCTAAATTTTGTGAGCTGGCTACATGTACATATTACTCTGAATTCAGGAAACCTCTTGATTACGCTTTACGATAAATTCCAAGTGGCTACAACACATTCTGTAGGATTAAAATGGCAAATACGCTCTACGCAAAATGTGCCAATTCCGCTCTACGTTGAATTCGAGCGGTCTGTCTACGCTCTACGTAGAATTAAAATGGCCAATTACGCTCTACGGAAAAGGGCATGCAGGCACCCTTGGTGTGGTTCTTTGCCTGGAGGATCGGAGAGAGTGATCCCAGAGGGTCTCCATGAGGGGATTTCGGCAACCTGTAATATTAAATTTTGGCAGCCTGACAAAATCAGGCAGGTGTAAATTGTAGAGAGTAGACGGACCGCTCTAATTCAACGTAGAGCGTAATTGCCGCATTTTGCATAGAGCGTAATTTGTCGTTTTGATTCTACGCAATGCGTTGTACAATGTAGCTACCCGGAAATTATCGTAAAACGTAATGGGGAGGCTTCTTGAATTCCGCATAATATGTAGCCGGCTTTCAAAATATTATAACGTATAGCGTTGTAGGGGGGCCCGCAAGCCCAAGAGCGTAATCGGCCATTTTAATTCTATGTAGAGCATAGACGAACCGCTCTTCGCATTTTGCGCAGAGCGTATTCGCCGTTTTAATTCTACGTAATGCGTTGTAGCCACTTGGAATTTATCGTAAAGCGTAATCGAGAGGTTCCAAATTCAACGTAGAGCGTTGTCGGGACCCCCCCTTGCAGGCCCTTTTGTAGGGATCCCCCCATATAGGCCCTCTTCAAGCTGGATGAGTCACCCCTGACTGACCTGTCCCTAGCTGCTAAGTGAGCATGGTGACAGATGGTCCACAGAGGGGGGGTGACTAGCCCCCCTCCCCCCTGCTGATTGAAGGCCAGGAGAGACCTCACAGGGGGGGAGGAAGCCGGAAATGGGTGATGACTGCTGATAACAAGGGGCATCTGGCAGCCTGTCACACTGTCCATTGGTCCAACACATAACCCACTCACATCTAAACACACACACTTTACAGTGCAGCTCAAGTTACAATGTTTGCATGTTTGGGACCTTATAAAACCAACAGATCAGGATACATTCTTGTTAAGTTGAAGAAAGCCAGGCCCTACTGTAGTAAGTCCACAGAGCTGAAGTATTTATCCTTGATGGGACTGTCTTAGTTAGTAATCCCCAAGCACCACTGGCAGGACTGATTAGGCCACACCAATTTAATTTGTTGTTCCTTGGATTTTTTCAGAAAAAATCTGAAGCGACAAGGTGAAATTAAAAAAAAAGGCCAAGGCACCCTATGATAGCCAAAAATGTTACAATATGAGCCATGAAGTGAACATACCAGGCTGGTTTATAATTAAAACAATAGATTTTGAACTTTAAATGAAACAGAGTTGCATTGGTTGGTTACATAGGAAAACTTTAACAACTAGGAAGAAAAGGACTTTCTTCAACCGTTGGGCCCAAAATATGTCTTTCATTGAGCATTTTGCAGTTGATTCAGAACCTTACTTTTTTTTCTATTCTTTTGCAAATCAGAAAAAAATGGACAGGGCAAATTCGAGAAACAACAAATTAAATTGGTGTGGCCTTAGCCCACACAAAGACAAGAAGCAATGACTAGCCTGGGAAAACTTCTTTAGGTATAAACTTTTAAACGTCTATAAATCTTCTCCGTGCCTTAGAGCTATAAATTTTACAGATGCAGCACAAAGAAAAAAATGTAAATGTTCTTGTCATTCAACTAGGCAACAGGTGGGCTGTCAGCTTTATTTACTACTTACAAATTGGCTAAAACACCTTCGGGGGAGTCGTGAATATGGAAGGTGTCAGCTTTGCCTTGCAGTGGTAAGGACCTACAAATGTATTTATCTGCTCCATCAGTTCACCAAGCTGGCAGCTAGTAAAAATCAGGTGGTGGTGCTGCGCCCTTTCACGGTTGGCTGCCACCAGGACCAACCCATGATGTGGTCTCAGGAAGAGTTCTATTCCATTAAGAGCGGCAAAACAAAAATATTCCGGATGAAAAAATCTGTCTGACTTGAACATTTACCGTCATTTCTTAACCCTTTTTTTTTGTCATCATTTCATATTTGTAATGTCGATTGAAGTTTACTACCATTCAATGGTTAAGGTCTTCTTTTTGTTTTTCTAGAATGGAGTGCAGAAGACCTGGGACTACATGCATGTACATGACAGGTGAGTTATACTTCTGACACATGCTACACCAGGGCTACAAATTTATGCAGGTATTTCTGATGTCTACCTGCACCTAACCTGAACTGGTCCATGTACTGGGTATATGCAGGTTAGTGCAGGTAAAATTGGAGCTGTGCAGGTATTTCTGATTTTAACCTGCACTGGTCCGTGTACTGTACATTTGCAGGTACATGTAAGTGCAGGTAAAATTGTTTCAAAACAGTTATATGATCCTTACTGCCTAGATTCTAATAATTCTATGTGATGCAGGTAAAATTGGTCTGGTGCAGTTTAATTTCAATGTTAGGCTACACCAATTTATTTTCTTGGTTAACGGATTCGCCCGCTTCATTTTTTCCTGATTTGCAAATAAAAATAAAAATTCAGAATCAACTGCAAAATGCTCATATTTTGCCCTGAACAGTTGAAAACAGTTCTTTTCATCCTAGTTGTTACAGTTATTCCATCTTTCAATGCAATGGTATCATTAAAAGTTCAAAATTCATTGTTTTAATTTTGAACCAGCCTGGTGTGTTGACTTCATGGCTCCTATCGTACCATTTTGGGCCATAATAGGATGCCTAGGCCTATATTTATTTTTATTTTTTTTGCCCGCCTGCTCCATTTATTTTTCTAGAAAAATCCGTTAACCAAGAAATTAAATAGGTTTGGCCTTTTGCAGAAAAAAGGATTTCTAGCCCTGTATGCTAGTTCACTGGGAGGTTAACTCGATGCCAATAAAGTTAGTGGCAAATTACTACCTACAGTGTGTGCCTGAATGTTAATGGGTGATATGGCTGTTTGTTGAAGATTAATGAAAGCATATGTAATTGCGCCATTAATTGTATTAATTGTAGCACCCAGGATGTGGTAACACCTGGGGGGATCAGGGAGAAAAGTCGACTGCAAACTTTTCCGCAAATCTGTTCCGCACAACATCACAAATTAACCTGGTTAGTCTCATTGCTCACCATGCTTAAGCCTAGGAAAATTAATGTTGTGTTCCCAGTTTTAATCCTGGAAAAAATAGGGTTGCTAGGTAGGAGTTTTCTCACTTTTTTTTTCTGATTTTTTCCGAGGGACCTTTCTAACTGTTTACTTGTGGACAAATTTTTCACCAGATTTACTGAAAAAAATCGCTTGAAATATTTGTTAAAATGATGTTTCAGAAATTCAGAGGTTTTGAAGTTCAGATGGATGTCAAATCAAAAATCTTATAGCCTTACCTTAGGCTACACCAATTCAATTTGTTGGTTCTTAGATTTTTTCAGAAAAAAATATGAAGCGACAGGGCGAAAAAATAAAAACAGGTCTAGGCATCCTATTATAGCCCCAGATGCTTTAGTAGGAGCCATGAAGTCAACACAAAGGGCTGGGTTGATATTTAAACAATGAATTTTGAACTTTTAATCAAACCACTGCTTTAATTTGATAGATGGAAAAACTGTAATATACAGGAAGAAAAGGACTGTTGGGGGCAAAATATGAGCATTTTTGAGTTGATTCAGAACCAGAATCTTTTTTTTTTGCAAATCAGAAAAAAATTAAGAGGCAAATCCAAGAACTAATTAAATTGGTGTGGCCTTAGGTCTAGGAAAATTAATGTTGTGTTTCTGGTTTCAGTCCTGAAAAAATAGATTTGGTAGGTAGGGATTTTCTTTTTTCTTTTAAGTCATTTTTTTTAATAGATTTTGTCTCAGGGACCCGTCTACCTGTTTGCTTGGGAACAAATATTTCACCTGATTTACTGAAAATAATTTCTTCAGAATATGTGTTTTAAATGATGTTTCAGAAATTCAGAGGGTTTGAAATTCAGGTGTTAAATCAAAAACGTTGTAGCCTTAAGAGTGGTTGATTTAAAAAATGGCTAGGGTGGGGAGTTTTGCTAGGGTCTGTCAGGGAAACAGGAAACACAACACTAAGGCCGACTTTAGACTGACGACGGTTGAATAGTCGTACGAATGTTTATCGTCAAGATGTTGCCAGCGACGGTATTTTACCACCGTCTAAAGACGATCAAAATAGTCGCACAACGGTAATCGTCGTCACTACCACCTCGGACCCTATCGTGCGATCCTTCAGCGGGGGGTCCGAGGAGGATTTTCCACCGTCTAAAGTGAACCGTCACCGGCGAAGGAAGTGGGAGGTCATTGGCCTTATGCAAATAAGCCTGCAAGCGTTATTTCATGTCCAAGCACATCGCCTGTATCATTAAATGTTGTCAAACCAAGACTTTTCTATCATCATACGTGTCTAGTACAATCCCCTGCCACCAATCACTACTTCTCCGGTACGAACCGATCCGCTGATCCACATTTCCCGGCCAATAGCCAGACCGACGGCAGCACCGAACGCCGGGTTCAAACCCGGAGTATTGCCCCGCTTGGTACATGTGCCTCATGCCCCTTCTTTGCTGGGCACAAACTAGGAGTCTCATCCACAGAACAATGAGTTAAAAGCAGAATAAAAATAATCTGCTGCAGCATGCCAAAAAAGGGGTTCTCTCGCCATTTTGTGCGGCGTGCTATCCTGCGCTGCGGGTGTCCGCCACGCTTCCTGGTCATGTGTCTAAAGTCAGCCGTCACCCACAACGATTGTCGTGCGATCGTATACCGTCATCAGTCTAAAGTCGGCCTAAGCTTAGTACCTTCCTTATTGCATGACACTGGCTCTGTACTAAGCAGTGGTTGTGTGGTGTTAAACTTTAATAGCATCTGTTCTCTATCCCGTTAAGTTGAAGGAAATCATTAAAGCTTCACACTTCAATACAGAGGAGAACAAGAATCAAGGTTGTTCACAAGATGGAGGTCTTGTAAGGTTAGCAGCTGTGCCTGTTTGTCGTCTTGCACATTGTCAAGGTTGACATCAGGAGGCAGGTTTGCTGAAATCTGTCAGGAGGTGGCATGATGTGAACACCTGCTCTGTCTGGCATCTACCGCTCAACTTTAATTAGGCCACACCGATTTCATTTTATGGATGACATCCTCTGAAGACCCCCAAACTAGTGCGCGTGGGCGAATAAAAAAAAATTCCGGCCAAAAATGAAAATGCTACCAAACCACAGAAATACAAAGCTGGTGTTGTGAATTTGGCGCATTACATAGTGACGTATACGACAAGCCGGCACATACTGGATTTTTGCGGAATTTATGAATCGACACTGTACATATGTACCGAGTTCTTGAGTCGTGGAGCTTCGGCAGCCTGGGTGCTGTCCTCCAGAGTTACCACCGGCTTCGTTGTCCTAACCACTATGAACTACCCAGACCTAAAGCCAGGCCAGAACCTCGGGAGACGTGATCTTTTTTTCTTTGTTTTTTCAGGCAAAAATCAATGCGCGCGCGGATGTCATCCATAAAATTAAGTCGGTGTGGCCTTAGCAAAAAAACCTGCCAGTGCCAGCAATGGTGATGCTTTTCCAATGTGGCACCTTTGATCAAAGGCATCCAATGCAATTTCAGGGTAGCAAAACAAAGAATGTATCTGTCTCATGTTGACACGTACTGCCACTTGTTAGCACTTTTTCGTCATCATTTCACATTTGAAGTAGCCCAGAACCAAGCTACACGAGGACTCCCTAATTTTTTGCTACCATCAATAAATAGCTAGAACTTTTTCTGTCAGCAACATCTCATCTTTGCCTCAAAGGCTCAACTTACATGTACATGTACTACATTTAAAAAATGATCTGGAAATTGACTTTGAAATTGCAAATTAATCCAGAAAAGTCCTGAACTTGTATGTTTTGGGTGGATTTGCTGAAGTGTGACAGGAGGTGTCATGGTGTGAGCCTCTCTGTCACACACCTGCCCTGTACTGCCATCTACCACTCAACTTTAATTAGCAAAAAAACCTGCCAGCAATGGTGATGCTTTTCCAATGTGGCAGCTTTGATGAAAGGCATCGATGTCCAATACAATTTCAGGCTAGCAAAACAAAGAATGTTCTAGACGAGGAAATCTGTCTTATATTGACTTTTACTGCCATTTCTTAGCATTTTTTAGTCATCATTTTGTCTTCATTTCATCAATTTCCACACTTGAAGTAGACCAAAACCAAACAGTAGTCCCTAATTTTTTGGTACCACCAATAAATAGTTAGAACCAGTCTATGATATGGAATAAGCTAACTGTTTCTGTCAGCGACATCGCATCTTAGCCTGAAAGATATCAGTTTGCTATGGGATATATAGGATTAATTCAACAAAAAATGACATGGAAATTGACTTTGAAATTGAAAATTAATCCAGAAAAGTCCTGAACTTGTGTTGGGTGGGTTTGCTGAGGTCTGACAGGAGGTGGCATGGTGTGAGCCTGTCTGTCACACACCTGCCATGTACTGCCATCTACCCCTCAACTTTAATTAGCAAAGAAACCTGCCAGCAATGGTGATGCTTTTCCAATGTGGCAACTTTAATTAAATCTTCCGTGTGGACATCGGTCTTGGCTGCCGGAGGAAGTTTCTATAAGCTATTGCCAAGACGTGACAGGATGTGTGAGATCGTGTCTGACGCCACTGCCAGTTCTCTCTTGCATAACCGGTAAACTGCCTTTTTACCTTCGCCAAGAATTGACGAAGGTTATGTTTTCCTGGCCGTGTGTCTGTCTGTGTGTCAACAGCATAACTTGAGAAAGCTTTGATGGATTATCTTGATATTTGGTAGGTGGGTAGGTCTTCATGAGACGTGGAACTGATTAGATTTTGGGCCCCCTAGCGGCTTGTTATGGTACTGCAGCTGAACTTCCGGTTTTGATATCTCGTGATGTGGACATGCTAGGGTCATGAAATTTAGATGGTAGATAGCTCTTGTGCTGGGAATGAAGTGACAGGAGTTTGAGCCCCCTAGCTGCTTGCTCTGGAACTTCAGGGGCGTTAGTTGAAAAATGTTTAAAGGCTGATAACTCAAGAACCGATTGATGGATCGTTGTGATTTTTGGCATGTAGGTAGCTGAAGTGAAGCTTGACATAATAATATTACAATTATGCAAATATTAATGTAATTTGGATAATTAATGAGGAAATTCTATTGATAATTAATGAGGAAATTAATGAGGAAATTCGGCTCAGACCTCTTGGGTCTGAGCAGAACACTACCGTTACGCCACACGTAAAGGGCCTCCATCTACAATGTACATGTACCTTATCCACATAACAAGGTAGTCTGGCTAGACAGGTATTCACCAGCCACCCCGCAGACCTTTCCCACATGACTCATGCCTGTGTGCTGCCCTCTGGTGTGTCACCTGGAGGATGGGATTGTCTGCACAGGTGTTCCCAGCAATAACCAGGACAGGCTTCATTAGGCCCGAAAATCCCCACCTCACGTCATTAGGCCAAACCAATTTAATTTGTTGTTTCTCGGATTTTTTCAGAAAAAATCAGGAGCGACAGGGCGAAAAAAAAACAGGCCAAGGCACCCTATGATAGCCGCAAATGTTATAATATGAGCCATGAAGTGAACATACCAGGCTGGTTTATAATTAAAGCAATAGATTTTGAACTTTTAATGAAACAAAATTGTATTATTACATTGAAAAACTTAAGAACTACGAGGAAAAGGACTTTTTTCAACCGTTGGGACCAAAATATGTCTTTCATTGAGCATTTTGCAGTTAGGCCACAGCAAGTAAATTTTATGGATGACATCCTCCGCAGACTCAGCCAGCATCACATATCACTGCATCAAAGTAAGAAACAAAACATTAAATCAGAGCCTTTTCTTGTCTCCTCTCTTCATAGTTATCTGCCATCCACCTTCTGGCATGGCAACAGACATCTTTGCCCATTTTAGGCATGTTGACCATTGTCAAAAGGCAACAAAATTTCTTTTTTTTTCCCCAAAAAATCAGGTGAAAATTAATGCGCGCTGATGTCATCCATAAAAATTATTTGCTGTGGCCTTACCTGTGATAGTGTGGGCTTTTCCCTGTCATGCAAATATTGGGATAGCCTTCAAATTGGCACACAATGATGCTTAGTTTGTGGATGAACTGGGCACAGATCAACTTTATGTTGAAGTATATATGTTGAGGGCCTGCGTGACTTTTTCCATGAAACATAGAGAGCCATTTTAAAGGAATTTTAGGTGATTTTTTCAAAGTCAGTTTTCTAGTCAATCTATTAATGTTATAAGTTAAAATGTAAATCAACAATAGACGATATTTTTTCCGACATAACATTTGGAAACTACAGACATGTGTTAACCTTATATATGCCAGTACAAACTTATATGAGACGTTCTGCCGAAATGCTACACACAATACATTACGGGTTTTGGCAAGGTGCAGTACATGTACATGTGCGTTCTGCCGACATGCTGATTCAAGGTCTGCATACTAGTATTGCCAGGCACCCTATGAATAGAAAAGATCATTCCAAAGAAGTTGCTTCCAAAACTTGATTCACCGTTAAGCATTGCCGGTCTGCCTGAATTATCGCCTCTCTCCTAAATCTACCACTACACTACCAAAAATGTTTTTTTTTTCTCATTTTTCTTATTTTTCTTATGTTGAGAAATATTTTCTTGCCAGGGGGATTTTCAAGAAAATTCAAGAAACATTCTTCAAAGATGTTGTATGTTGATTCTCACAGAAAGAATTTTATTCTTTTTTTTTTCTTAAGAAAAGAAAATATTTCTACTATCATGCTCACCAACAAGAATCCTAAGAATTTTTAGAATTTCAAGAAAGTTTACAGTATTTTTTTTTCTTTTCTTTTGTACAGAATGGTTTTCTTGCTTCAAGAACAGTTACATGTAGCTCTTAGTTCAAGAAATATTTTCTTGTGGACAGAATCGTTTTCTTGCTGTACTCAAGAAACACGTGTTTCTTGAATTTTCTTGCTACGGGGATTCTTTTATTTCTTGTTCAAAGAATAATTTTCTTCCTACAAGATTATTAAACATTTCGTACTGCAAGGAAAACAAGAAAAACAAGAAAAAAGCATTTTTTGTAGTGTAGGCATTGCCCGAATCCCCCCATGCAGACCCTCATCCTACAGTGTAGCAACAACAGTTTAGAGAAGGATATGGGGAATCTCAAAGTCAAGACTGACTAATGGATGTTCAGACCAGGCAGGTGCATTCTCTGGAGGCAACCTGAGAGAGTTTTCATCAATCACATCATTGCACCAGAGGCTTCCCAGTCAAAAACCATTAAGGCCACATGTTACAGGCCGCATACATGCGCTTGTGAACCCGGAAAGTTCAAAGTACTGTAGTGCTTTATGTTTTAGTGAAGTCTCCTAAGACTACACCAATCTACTAGTAATTTGTTGCTTCTCAGATTTTTTTTCAGAAAAAATATGAAGCGACAGTGCGAAAAAAAAAAACAGGCCAAGGGAACCCATGTTAGCCGGAAATGTTACAATATGAGCCATGAAGTGAACATACCAGGCTGGTTTAGAATTAAAACAATAGATTTTCAACTTGTAATGAAACAAAATTGCATTGTTACATTGCAAAAATTAAAGAACCAGGGAGAAAAGGACTTTCTTTAACCGTTGGGGCCAAAATATGTTTTTCAGTGAGCATTTTGCAGTTAATTTAGACTGAAAAAAATTTGTTTTTTTGCACATCAGACAAAAAATGGACAGGGTGGTCCAAAAAGCAACAAATTAAATTGTGTGGCCTAAGTAACATATGTAAATGAACATGTACAATATACACGTTTTTGCAGCACACGATGTAGCGTTACATGTAAAGAAAGGGAGAATTTCAAGAACAAAGAAGTTACAAAGGACTTTAAAAGTCTTCTAAGGCAAGCCAACTCTGATTTCTTAGGCCTACTTTAGACTAGGAACACATAAACTTAGATACAGGGTTTTGGGGTGGAAAAATGGGTTAACGACAGTTTCAAGAGAAAAATCAGTATTTTATGGGGTTTTACGAGGTGGTTTCGTAAAATCCCATAAAATACTGTTCACTCTTCTAGTGTGAAATGATGAGGAAAATGTGCTAAAAAAAATGGCAGTAAATGTCAATACCGGACAGATTTGCTCATCCAGAATGTTTTTGTTTTGTCGCTCTGAGGCCACACCAATTTAATTTCTTGGTTAACAGATTTTCCTAGAAAAATAATGGAGCAGGTGGGCGAAAAAAATAAAAAAATGAAAACAGGCCTAGGCATCCTATTATGGTCCAAATGGTTACGATAGGAGCCATGAAGTCAACACACCAGGCTGGTTCAAAATTTAAACAATGAATTTTGAACTTTTAATGATACCACTGCATTGAAATATGGGATGACTGTAACAAGTAGCAAGAAAATGACTGTTTTCAACTGTTCTGGGCAAAATATGAGCATCTTGCAGTTGATTCTGAATTTTTATTTTTATTTGCAAATCAGAAAAAAATGAAGCGGGCGAATCCGTTAACGAAGAAATTAAATTGGTGTGGCATGAAATTGCATTAACAGGACCCGGGCTTGCTGCGTTAGTGGCTCCAAGAGAACTGTTATATTATTGGCCGATCCTTTGCTTCCTGTTGATACTGTGCAGAATGTAGAGGCCTGTACCTTCTGGAGGAAGGAGGCCCTGTTACTGTATGTCTTGAAATGTTTGTGGCGGTTTTAATTTCATGTTTTTTGCGTTTACCATTTAATCGCAAATTTAACACGTTTCCAATGAAATTACTACAGTACCGCAAATTGGTTTTAACTTGGCGAACCAAAAACTTTGTGAAAAGTGCCTTATCCATTCTTCAAATTAAGTCCTTGCGAAAATAGAACAAATTTACGGTACCAAGAGAGTTTGTTTGTATCGGCCAATGGAGGCAAGCCAGGCCTGTGTCTGTAATTTCCTGTTGACCAATCGTGGAATGTGGAACACACACGCTCCTGCGGATGAAATTTAGTAACGTTATGTTATGGGTAAAACTCTTTTTGTCTCACACGACTGCATGTGACGGCGGAGGAGATCTATTACTAAAAGTTTGGTTGTGATGATTGTAACTGTATGATTTTTTGCCTGATTCTATTTGTACCTGAGACTGATAACAGAAGTCTGTGGCACAAATCAGGAGGGTCTGCATGGGGGGGTCCTGGCGGAACACTTAACGGAAAAGGGCATGCAGGCCCCTAGAGATGAAGCTGCATTACAACTTGTATGCAACATAAGTATAATACAAAAAGTAAATTTTCTTGTCATTTCTTTACAAAGTAAGTTGAATTAACCCTATATACAGCATTGTAAATAAGTACCATTCAGGAAGTGCAGGTGCCTAAATATGATGCCTTACATGTGTGTGTGCCTGTGTTTAAAATCTAAAGTCTAAAATCTTGAAACACAGTTCTCTTGGATGTACATGTACATATATCAGCCTTGTTTGTTTACATTCTGGTAGTTTGTGGTGGCACCACAAACTGAGTGCACCTGATGTGGGCTGGTTTAGTGCCGATCATAAATGTCAGAAATGTGAAATAATTGCACAAATATGTTTAAAGGTGGAAGTAGATTACAGTCACATGAATATTTTTCTTAAATAAAAGTTTTATTTTTGGTGCAAAAACGTATAATGCACCTTTGAACATATAGCTCGAACCCAGGATAATGCTAAGGGACCTAGGGGGAAAAATGCTGTATTTCCTGTTTTATCCGTGAATAGTTTCATCAGGTTGGTAAGAGACATCGAGTAAAGAGACTCTTGTTACACAACCAAGTCTTTTATTCATCCAACATTTCGGTGACCGTCTGTCACCTTCCTCAGAACAATTCTGACTGGTTCACATTGCATTGCAGCACAGGTGTCGCTGCTATAGATGCATTCCCAAATGTACAATATTTACATATCTACACATATTACAGGGATTACAGGGAAATCCTGTTTCAGTTCTGGAAAAATTAGGGTCGGTAGGTAGGGATTATCTTTTTTTTTTTGCTTTGGCAATTTCTAGTGGTCCAACTTATACAATACAGTTTAACAAAGACGTATAGAACTACCATGAGGACACTTCTTTTAATGTCAATGTTGTAAAATTGATTGTACAACATTTCATCACTCAGGCGTCAGATCATGGAGCTAGAAAACATTGATCCGCTCGAAAATTAAATTTACGTCCCTTGCAGGGGTCCACACAAAAAAGTCCAGGGTCGGCAGTTTTTTCTAGGGTCGGTTGGGAAACAGGGAACACAACATTTTTTTCCTGGGCCTGATGTAGGAATGGTACAACATGGGCTCTGTCAACATAACCTGAACATCGCCTTACATGACTCCAAGTCCTGCTTTAGACACAACAAAGTTAACTGCTGATTAGCACACGCTTCACAACACTTTCTCCTGTTCTTTGATGTGTGTTTACACAGACACACTGAGCACGTAACACCAACCCTGGTGTGCCGATACAGGCAGGTCAGGTATCACTTAGGCCACACCAATTTAATTTTTTTTTCTAGAAAAATAAAGGAGCAGGCGGGCGAAAAAAATAAAAATAAAAACAGGCCTAGGCATCCTATTATGGCCCAAAATGGTACGATAGGAGCCATGAAGTCAACACAACAGGCTGGTTCAAAATTTAAACAATGAATTTTGAACTTTTAATGATACCATTGCATTGAAAGATGGAATAACTGTAACAACTAGGATCGAAAGGACTGTTTTCAACTGTTCAGGGCAAAATATGAGTATTTTGCAGTTGATTCTGAATTTTTATTTTTATTTGCAAATCAGAAAAAAAATGAAGCGGGCGAATCCGTTAACCAAGAAATTAAATTGGTGTGGCCTAATAGTAATACATATGTTTGTACTAATTAACAAAACGTTCTAACATGAGACCTTTGTACGTTCCAGCGTGGTTATTCTCATCTACAACTGCAGACGGCAGGTGTTCTACCTTGTCAAACAGTTCCGTCCAGGTGGGTAGTTTGATCCCTACTGTAGGTCCTGGGGTTTCTGTGTTCTGAAGTGCATGGTTCAGTGAACAGGGCAGCTGAGGATGGGGCTTCTACTGATCTGAAGTTGATCCAACATACAATTTAATTTGTTGTTTCTTGGATTTTTCAGGAAAAATATAAAGCTACAGGGCGAAAAAATTTAATATACAAAAAAAAGGCCTAGGCATCCTCTGATATCCCCAAAGCTACAGTAAGATAGGAGCCATGATGCCAACATACCAGGCTGGTTCGTAATTTGAATTTTGAACTTTTTGTTAAACCAATGCATTGATATGTGGAAAAGCTGCAACAAGGAAGACAAGGTCAGCTTTCTTCAACTGTTTTGGCCAAAATATGACCTTTTTGGAGTTGATTCAGAACCTTTTTTTTGCAAATCAGAAAAAAATAAAGCGGGCGAATCCGAGAACCAACTAAGTACATTGGTGTGGCCTAAAACTTAAAATGTTAGTAGCGGTATTCTAGCTAGCCAGAAGTCTTTCCCGTCATCTCACTCTCAGTTTTGTTTGACATGACTTAACCGAAAACAGAAAAAAACTCCTTTCTCCCTCTTTCACAAAGTAAAAAAAAACAGAAAATTTTTTTAACAGTACTTCATATTTGGTTGGTCTAAGCCTGGGGCCACCTGGCAGCCACCCATCTTTCATCTATGGCGTGCTCTGTTGTTTTGTATACAGTACTGACTATCATGCAGTCTTTGATTTGAAAGTATTCATGGCAACACGCCATCACATACAAAAACCATTACATCATACTTTTTGACTCCAAGGTAGTCTTTATCAAAGCTGCATTGTATAACGATAGGATTGTACAAAAAGTCAGCTTTCTGGTCATTTGATGATCTGGTCATTTCTCTTTAAGTACAGTTGACCATCTCTTCAAGCCGACCACTTGACCATGGCGACCGCTTTTTCTCTGTCCTGAAAATCTTCTCCATTATTATTACCTCCTTGAAAAATGGAGGTATTGTTTTTGGCGCGTCTGTGTGTGTGTGTGTGTCTGTCTGTCTGTGTGTGTGTGTGTGTGTGTGTGTGTGTGTGTCTGTCTGTCTGTGTGTGTGTGTGTGTGTGTGTGTGTGTGTGTTCTGTCTGTGTGTGTGTGTGTGTGTGTGTGTGTGTGTGTCTGTCTGTCTGTGTGTGTGTGTGTGTCTGTCTGTCTGTGTGTGTCTGTCTGTCTGTGTGTGTGTGTCTGTCTGTGTGTGTGTGTGTGTCTGTCTGTCTGTGTGTGTGTGTGTGTGTGTGTGTGTCTGTCTGTCTGTGTGTGTGTGTCTGTCTGTCTGTCTGTGTGTGTGTGTGTGTGTGTGTGTGTCTGTCTGTCTGTGTGTGTGTGTGTGTGTGTGTGTGTGTACAGTGTTAATGGATATTGCTAGTATCAGTTAACTAAAGGCTGTTAGAAATATTGTCAAAGGCTTATGTATGCAACATTACTTAATTTGAGGAAAGTAGTAACTTATAGGTGGGGCAACCTAAAATTGTGATGGGCAACCTAATTTTTGCCGTAGGTTGGCCACTGGGCAACCTGGTTCAAAAAAGTATTTTGTACACTGTGTGGGCAAATGGACTTGTCCACCCCTGTTTTGCAAAGGACACAGCCCTACACGTGTTAGGACGTGTTCTGACATGGTGTTTGTGAACACCTCTCCCCCGGGACACTTGGCCTTGGCTGTGCTCAGGATTGTGTACTTGAATCGGTGTGAGAAATGAGGAGAAATGTGGGTCCGCGGGAAGTCTGGCTTATATTTTCGCACAGACTTGTTATCTGACATGTTCCAGCTCTAATGGAGTCACTCAGCCTCGCTCTCTACTCTCTGATCCGTGGCAGCTGCAGTGATTGTTAGATTGGGCCGTTTTATTAGCCGCTCAGGTGCTTTATTTCTAGTTAAGGCCACACGGACTTAATTTTATGGATGACATCCTCTGAAGACCCCCAAACTAGTGCGCGCGGGCGAATAAAATAAAAATCCGGCCAAAAATAAAAATGCTACTAAACCACAAGAATACAAAGGCAAAGCTGGTATTGTGAATTTGCGGCAGTACATAGCGACGTTTACGGCAAGCCGGCACATGCTTGGCTTTTTGCGGATTTATGAATCGACACTGTACGCATATACTGTCAGGTCTTGAGTCGTGGAGCTTTGGTAGCCTGGGTGGCATCCTCCAGAGTTACCACCGGCTCCGTACTGTCACTATATAGCAATTTACCATGGACTATCCAGGCCAGAGCCTCGGATGACGTGATCTTTGCGTTTTAAGACAAATTCCGGGTAGCTACAACGCATTACGTAAAATCAAAACGGTGAATTACACTCTACGCAAAATGTGCCAATTATGCTCAACGTTGAATTAGAGCAGTCTGCCTACGCTCCATGTAGAATTAAAACGGCTGATTACGCTCTACGGAAAAGGGCATGCAGTGACGCTTGGATCACGTAGCCTGACTTTCTCAACCTATCCTGAAGTTGTGAGCCATTTTGCGAAATTCGACATGTCTGATTGTGAAGTACAGTACATGTACAAATGTACAGTAGTAGGCCTTGCAGGACACACATGTAACATACATTTATGTCCTACCTGGCCGCGATTACGTTCAATACGGGTGTTCCGGCTCGTGTGATAACTAGCGGTACGGCCCGGGGGTTCTTAACGCGTACGGCCCGGGGCTTCCAAATGTTCCATAGAACGATTCGAACACGTTTCGCCCTAACCGTTTGCACCGCTTTCGAAAATTCGAATATACAAATTCGGACGTTAGGATTGATGTAGCATTTTTTGGGTTTAGGGACACCAAATTTTCCCTCATTTCGCATTGAAAGGCATGTTTTCTTGGGTGGCTATGACATAAATAAAATACAACACGGTCCCAGCCCTCCGGCGGATCGGATCACACTTCGGCCGTCGGGCGATCTGACGCGCGGTCGGGCTGGTACCTCGGGTGATACGGAATGCACCGTGTTGTATTCTATATGTACATCACAATGTAACTCATTAAAATGGAGATGGGAGATTTGACTACAGCAAAAATATTCCCATATACCTTGTAGTAGCCTTCTAAGAAGAAGATAGAAAATAGTTGAGATTTTTATATTAGGCCACACCAATTTAATTTGTTGGTTCTTGGATTCGCCTCTTCGTTTTTTTCTGATTTGCAAAAAAAAAAAATTTATTCTGGTCCTGAATCAACTGAAAAATGCTCATGTTTTGCCCCCAACAGTTGAGGAAAGTCCTTTTCTTGCTAATTGTTACAGTTTTCCCATCTATCATTGCAGTGGTATCATTAAAAGTTCAAAATTCAATTGTTTAAATTTTAACCCAGTCCTTTTTGTGTTGACTTCATTGGCTCATTTCATAGCTATTT
>NW_017804020.1:7587273-7603526 GCF_001625305.1 Branchiostoma belcheri | reverse complement strand
AGCTCCAATTTGCTACCCACGGATCGCAAATTGGAGATTCTATGGCCTTGGATCTTCTCTGGTATACTATCCCTTTATTTCGGCCAATTTCTACTATTTTTCCAGCGATCCGCGGTGCCTGGTAGAGGCCATGCTCCAACACTGGTAGTAACAGGAGTAGGTAACGCCCTTGAAACAGGAATATTTACGAAGGTAAATTATATTGTCTCAATAAATACTATTGCGTGCCAGTTCCGTTGCTAATCGTCTGGGTGACTGCATGCATTGGGATTTGAAGTCTTCCAACGTATGTTATGCAAGGCATGCATGCCGACTACTTGTTCTTCCATAGTAAGGCCACACCAATTTAATTTGTTGGTTGTCGGATTCGCCTCTTCGTTTTTTGCTGATTTGCAAAAAAAAAAAATTTATTCTGGTCCTGAATCAACTGAAAAATGCTCATGTTTTGCCCCCAACAGTTGAGGAAAGTCCTTTTCTTGCTAATTGTTACAGTTTTCCCATCTATCATTGCAGTGGTATCATTAAAAGTTCAAAATTCAATGTTTAAATTTTAACCCAGCCTTTTGTGTTGACTTCATGGCTCATTTCATAGCATTTAAGCCTGCCTAGACCTGTTTTTATTTATTTATTTTTTCGCCCTGTCGCTTCATATTTTTTCTGAAAAAATCCGAGGACCAACAAATTAAATTGGTGTGGCCTTACTCTTAAAATTCAAAAGTCCAACTTTTTAAATCCTATGTGCTAACGCTTGAACTGACAGGCATGTTCACCTTTATATGAGATGATATGAAGAACTGGTGTATTGTGTCACATGGCCTTATGATGATAGATGACAGTAATATTTTTAATGTGCGCGCTGTACACAAACCATAGATTTATGAATTAATCATGTAGATAAGCAACCTATTCACCAGTGTGAGCATGGCAGTAAGTTCTTGATGTACATAATTGCTTCACATTAGCTAGATTAAGCACCGTAAACGGATGGCATAGCAGGGCTCGATACACCTGTCTGGTGCAGGTACATCTTGTAATTTTCAATGATACCAGCACCAGTACAGGTATGCAGAAAAAAGTATTTAAAGGCATCTGTAACATAACAGTGAGGGGTTTATAGGCGCTACCAACAGATCCGGCAAAAGGGTCTAGACCTTTTTAGCGGAGAGGTTAGAGTGTCTGCCTGTGGACTGGTGCCCGGGTATGGTCGTGGGGGGAATCCAGCTCGGGACCAAGGGGTTTTTATCTGTTTCTACTGTCTCCTCCTGGTTTCTTACACATCCAATGCTATTTCAGGGCAGCAAAACTGGAAATATTGTGAATAAGACAATTTTTATGATATTGACACATACTGCTTCACAATAGCACATTTCAATCACCATTTCATACTTTGGGCTTCTAAACCTGCAAAAACAAGCCCCAAGATTAGTTCTTTATTTTCTGGGTGGTACCCTAAAATCAGCCCAGGGCCCTTCCAGTAACCATTTTCCGTTAGAATTTTGGGAATTTTTTGCTCCATGAGGTTCAATATATAATGTACATTGGAATAGTGTGGTTTCAACTCAAGTGTGTACTAGATAAGTAACTAGAATATTGACATTGAAAAATCGGGTTTCCAAGCCCTAAAAACTGCACTGAATGCCTTTAAAGCCCTGATGAAGCTAATATTGTAATCACAATAGGATAGGTCTCTAGAACACATAACACAGTTTCATACTGCACAGTTTCAACTAGCAACTGCAAGTTTATCTATTTTCTTAATTTTGCTGTTGAAGGAGAATGGAGTTTTTTTCGTAGTTGATACAGTTCTGTAATGCAGTGAAACTGCCACAAGCATCTGCATGGACAGCACTTAAATCAATGATGGAATGAAATCCTGGATGATTATCCTTCATAAACTTATCATTTCATACACTTGTGTGTTCCATGCCTACAGCTATATAATTCACATGAATGCCTACCATACGTACATTGCCAGAAGTACAACTTAGTAGTGGTACACACAAATTATTTTTACTGTACTTTGTACTTTTTATTTTTACCGAAGGAAAACATATTGTTTTGCTCAGTTTCCTCATTTTTCTACCTCCATGGTTTCCTCAAACACAAAAGGTCAATGACCTGAACCAGACGTCTATCACTATGGTAACTGGTGTTGGGTTACATCATGTTGTAATTTTATAACAGGAGGGATTCAGACTACAGTCACCACAATAAAGGTCATATACAGTGTATGAATGTATTTGAGGAAGAATTAACAGAGCAGACCATATGCGAAGGTAAACATTATGCATTTGCTTTGCAAATGTTATACCTTTCTAGTATACATTTTGAACAACTAAGAGTTAGTGTTCCCACTCCCTACAGCTATCTACATGAATACCTACCATAGACTTTATGGCAGCCCAGAAGAGAAGTCTGGTGTTCAGACCCTGCCAGGGTCCCAGGGTGTCACCTACGAGCTGTGTGCAGGGATTGTGGATAAAGACGTCAGTCTGAAGGAGATCGCCCAGTCAGAAATCCTGGAAGAAGTTGGCTTTCAAGTACCCCTGGAGAAGATAGAAGAAGTTACCTCGTACAGGTAAGCAAAATCAGTTTGGGACGTCTATAAGGTTTCTTTCATAGCCTTCTCTCTTAGGCCACACCAATTTAATTTCTTGGTTAACGGATTTTTGAAGAAAAACAATGGAGCGGGCGGGCGAAAAATAAAATAAAAATAAAAACAGGCCTAGGCATCCTATTATGGCCCAAAATGGTACAATAGGAGCCATGAAGTCAACACACCAGGCTGGTTCAAAATTTAAACAATGAATTTTGAACTTTTAATGATACCATTGCATTGAAAGATGGAACAACTGTAACAAATAGGATGAAAAGGACTGTCTTCAACTGTTCAGGGCAAAATATGAGCATTTTGCAGTTGATTCTGAATTTTTATTTTTATTTGCAAATCAGAAAAAAATGAAGCGGGTGAATCCGTTAACCAAGAAATTAAATTGGTGTGGCCTTATAATTAGAGAGGGTTCTCACCAGGATTTTTTCACAGCATAGGGGTCAGGTACAGAAGGGCAACTTTAATTTTGAGACACTAGTATTTCTTGCTTATTGAAGGACAAAACTACTGTCTTGGACATTTCCATGCAGAGAGACAGCAGTGGATAAAGACCAGGTGTTTGGGTGTGTGTGACAGGTGATAGATGATGTACAGGTGTCCCCTATTGTGTCTGATTTCACAGTTCTAGACTCCTTTGATACCTGTGTTTTTTTGTTGTTTTTTCGTTGTCATGTAAAATTTGATATTGTGTTTATCAAAACGGATTCAAAGGGAATTTGCTCTCAAGTCTTGCAACAAACAAATTGTACATTAATTGTACCTGCACCCCTCAGAACTTAGAAATTACAGATCATACTAAAAAAACTGCTCAGAAATTATTTTTGTTATTCCTTTATACAATGACTTTGTACTTCATAGATGTAGGTGGTAACAGTCAATGCAGCAAATAAAAATCCACTTTAAAGCTTATATATGCATGTACACCCAAATACCTGCACATCTCCAATTTTACCTGCACCAACCTGCATATTATGCAGGTGGTATTCAGATGTTCTTGAATCATCCAATGTACTGAATAGCAAAGTTCTTTTTATCACAACCATTTATTTTTCGAGCCAACGTTTCTATGACCTTCTGTCATCTTCATCAGGGTAATTCTGACTGGTTTACTGTGCACTGACACTAGATGTTACTTGGTGCATAGTGCACTAAAGGTGTTACACCTTTGCACCTTTTACACCTCTGCACTATGCACCAAGTAACATCTAGTGTCAGTGCACAGTAAACCAGTCAGAATTGCCCTGATGGAGATGACAGAAGGTCATAGAAACGTCGGCTTGAAAAATAAATGGTTGTGATAAAAAGAACTTTGCTATTCAGTCGTTTACCAACCTGATGAAATTATTTACGGATCATCCAATGTACTTAAAGCATAAGTACATGTAGAACACCTGTTACTAGTGTTAGTGGCCACCTGCTGAGCAAAAGAATGGGCGCCGTGCAGGCAGGTCGTGAGAAAGTAAAGGTTCAGGTTTGATCACTTGTGAACAGTCTCTGATTGTCTCCCCTTATACACCTACAATGTAAGACCCTTTATGTCATACCTGGGCTGCGATTACGTTTGATACGGGTGTTCCGGCCCGTGTGATAAGTAGCGGTACGGCCCGGGGGTTCTTGACGCGTACGGCCCGGGCTTTCTAATGTTCCATAGAACGATTCGAACGCGTTTCGCCCTAACTGCTTTCGAAAATTCGAACACAAAATTCGAACGTTGGAATTGATGTTGTTGCATTTTTGGGGTTTAGGCCACACCAATTTAATTTCTTGGTTAACGGATTTTTCTAGAAAAATAATGGAGCGGGCGGGCGAAAAAAAATAAAAATAAAAACAGGCCTAGGCATCGTATTATGGCCCAAAATGGTACGATAGGAACCATGAAGTCAACACACCAGGCAAGTTCAAAATTTTAACAATGAATTTTGAACTTTTAATGATACTATTGCATTGAAAGATGGAATAACTGTAACAACTAGGATGAAAAGGTCTGTTTTCTACTGTTCAGGGCAAAATATGAGCATTTTGCAGTTGATTAAAGGATTTTTATTTTTATTTGCAAATCAGAAAAAAATGAAGCGGCGAATCCTTAACCAAGAAATTAAATTGGTGTGGCCTTAGTGACAACATATTTTTGCTCATTTTGCATCGAAAGGCGTGTGTTTTTGGGTGAGTATGACATAAATAAAATACAACACGGTGTATTCCGCATCACCCTTGGTCCCTTCGGCCGTCGGGCGATCTTGAATCAAAGCCATTTGTACAATTATTGAGTCAGCATTTGAGAATGTATGAACCTTGTTTTTCAGCTCGCCTTGTTTTTTTTCGCCCACTTGCATTACATTTGGAGTCTGTGGAGGATGTCATTCATAAAATTTACTTGCTGTGGCCTTATCTCGCCTCAGCATGCCCTTGATTTAGTTCACCACAGTTCATGCATGCTACTGTGGGTAAACAAGTGTGATGCATTGTGAGGAAACTGATAATCAGTGACAAGCTGTCAGGCTTGACGTCTTTCACGTACAGCTTTAAAGGCTTTAGATATCTGCTGATGCTGGCATTGACTTAGGCCATGAGATTGCGTTATCACGTTGTACCTTACCTTTTACAACAGCCACTCCTGCGAAAGCTGTCAGCTGGCATCATTGTTACCCGGCACTTATCGGGAGTCGACATTGTGTAGCAAGGCGTTTAAAGTGCCGTTATCTGGCTGATTAAGCTGAGACTGATAACTCTTCTGAAGTGCTATTGTTGCCACATTCCAATATGATAAGGGACCGAATCTACAAAGTGGCTTGGTAGCAGCATATTTTGTTTTTAGACATGTGTAAAATAAACTAGAATTAGTAGAAAGGCCGACATTTGCTCGGGAGCAAATGCAGCACATGGCTTCACCACATCCCCCATAACAAAAATGGATATATAACATCCGTGTCCATGATATCACCAGGGTCCATAATATCGCCACCTTGAGAAAAAGTGTGCTTAAAGATATTTTTACTACAACATACAACATATGTACATTTGAGATGTGAAGGAGTGCATACCAAAAGTATGTTGCAGTAAAAATATCTTAAAGCACACTATTTCTCAAGGTGGCGATATGGACCCTGGTGATGTTATGGACACGGATGTTATACTGCTCACGCACAAATGGACTGTTCCTAAATCAACCCTGTCCAACTTGTAAAGTGTTCCAATAGTCTATACCCCCATGCAGCAATGGAATCTTCCAACGCCTTCTGCTGTCGGAACATGTCGGTACATTGTAACTGTGTAAATGATATGATTATGACTCGATTTATACGCGGACAAAAACGTGGTGGTAAAAAAACTGCACACACACCTGATATGTGAGGTAAAAATGTCACTGATGGAAAACACTTGTTTCATTAGGATGGTTCTACATGTATTTACATGTATGGGCATTAACCCAAAAAAGATGTCTCGGGGAGTTTTGGAGGCTATTTAAAACACTTCATGTATGAAATCAGATGAAAATGTACAGAGAAATGTCAGTAAATGCCAATAATCATATTTACTCATCTAGAATATTTCTAATTTTGCCTTCCTGAAATTACATTGGATGACTTAAACTTGCTAATACACCATTGAACATTGCTGATTCTACGTACAAGGATCCCCCCATGCAGACCCTTTCTGACATGACTGAGAAATAAATGGTTTCCAAGTCAAGATGTTTTAATGTCAAATGCTGTAAGCATCTTCAGTTCTGTGGTGAATGCATGTGGGGAGGGGGGCACATGGAACAATTTATGTCAAACAAAAAAACATTGTCCAGCAGTCGAGGCAAACTGGCTGGTTTCTCCATGATTTCTCATTAGTTATTATTAATAATCAACATGGCCGAAAATGATGTGGTCACCATGGGCAGGTATCAGGCCTTGAGCGGACCCAACTTAGGGCAGTCGTGTTTGCGTTGGCCAGGTGGTCACCTTGGACAGGTTGCTTAACCCTTGTCCTGCGGGGCCCATATATATATGGGTTGCACATACAGTACCATCTATATAGTGCCCTGTATATGTGCGATTTGGGGGTGTTTCTCGTGCAACGCATCACACCGCAGCGAAACGCAACGAATGCGAAAGTAACTGCGCCACCGCAGGGCAAAAAAGTCAAGGGTCTGTAACCTGATTAAGACATGAAATTATTTGAAAATATTGTGTAAAAATTGCCAGCAGGACAAGGGTTAATGCTTGTGTCAATGGGGAAAATTTTTGGGACCAAGAAAAAGCGGTCACCATGGACAGGTGGCCTGCTTGAAGAGGTGGTCTCCTTGGCAGGTTTGACTGTATACAGCATATTGTTAATTAATAACATCCACGTGTCAGAAAAATAATAGAATCATTGTTATAGTTACTGTACTTTTCTTAAGAAAATTTTGTGCACCCAATTTTTCAGGTTGCGTGCACCAGTGCACCTATTCCCAAAAATGAATTTTCAAGCCCTGTAATGTATTTTCTCTGGCTTTAACATAGAAGAACTTTATTGCACGACAATTGTACAGGGTACATTGTATGGCAAATACTAGTAGGTAACAATAAGTAGCATAGTAAAATAGATAGGTATAGAATAAAACTTAACAACTTATATATAGAAAAGAAATAATCAAAAGTTAGCTTAGGCTTTACAATCAGGCGGAGTTATCTATGGGTACATGTGAAAGCAAATCAGTATTCATATAACAAGGCCCATGTGTCTGTATATTCATGATGTATTTCTTTAGAAATAACAGGGCCAGTTCCAGATCTGCATAACGCAATTACAATTTAGTGTCAGGCTTTTGTTTGACAGGAACATAAATCTTGTCTTATTAACATGATTACTGAAATAGTTGATGCCACGGACCCATTTATTATTGATTGCAGTCATAATACAAATGCCACTCATCAAATATAAACATTTTTTCTCTTAATCAATCTTTATTTGCAAATTCATGCCCGAAGGCTAATTGCAAAGGAAGCATAGACATTAACGTTAAAAAATGGTAAATTTTATGTGAAAAATGACCTGCCTATTTTTGCCATGTATGACAGGGCTCGAAATACACCTTAGTGCACCCAAATTTGGTGCTGTGCACCCAATCTTTTTATGTGGGTGCATCACTGCACCCAAATATTTTTGTAGGTTTAGGCCACACCAATTTAATTTCTTGGTTAATGGATTTTTCTAGAATAATAATGGAGCGAGCGGGCAAAAAAAAAATAAAAAAAACAGGCCTCGGGATCCTATTATTGCCCAAAATGGTACGACAGGATCCATGAAGTCAACACACCAGACTGGTTCAAAATTTAAACAATGAATTTTGAACTTTTAATGATACCACTGTATTGAAAGATGGAATAACTGTAACGACTAGGAAGAAAAGGACTGTTTTCAACTGTTCAGGGCAAAATATGACCATTTTGCAGTTGATTCTGAATTTTTATTTTTATTTTCAAATCAGAAAAAAACGAAGCTGGCGAATCCGTTAACCAAGAAATTAAATTGGTGTGGCCTTACGTATGATGTTAAATGTATTGTAGTATACAGCATATACTTAACATCTGAGTTTTAGAAAAATAATGAAATCATTGTTATAACACTTTCTTAAGAAATAAAACATAATTAGTTTTTGCTGACATTCTTATCTTATCTTATATGGTGCACCCAAAAAGTTTTTTGCGCACCCAATTTTTCACCTATTCTCAAAAATGAATTTCGGGCCCTGTATGATGTTTCTATGTACTGTCCACAGTGGGATTTGACTTCTTCTTTGGAGACAGTAGTTTATGAATAGTCCCACGTTTTAACTGTAAGTGGGTTTTGTGATCTTAGTTGTTTTTTTGGTGGTCTTCTAGATAATAAAATCTCTGGAAGATAACTGGTTAACTGTCACAGTTCAAGAAGTCTGTTTCTTGCAGCTTCATAATGACAGCATTTACAGATCAACTCGTTTTCCACTGCATCCGTTTTACTATACAATCAACTTTATTGCTCAACAACTGTAGCTGGTACAATGTATGGCAAAGAAACAACAATGGTACATACACAAACTAATACTAAAATATGATTCTTACGAGCTAATCTATTGTGTTTTCTTAGGAATAACATTTTGTAATTCAGGGTTCAGGGGATATATCAACTATTTACAATATGGTGTTGCTTTTGTAGTGATTCAAATATGAATTTTCCAACGTACACTGATAACTGAGTAGGACATGAAAGGAGCATATTAAAGATATCTGATTTTGAGTGAGGTAGTGTAACATTAGTTTTGGAAGCTATGGATTGCATCAACTTTTGTCTGTAGTCTCTCTTGAATGATATTAAATGATATTCAAAGAAGAGTGGCCCTCTTTGGTAAACTGGTGACATTTGTAGACATGACAAAAGGATTTTAACTGACAGATCAAATCGCTGCCGTCATTATTCTAACTCCCCTGGCTTTTCCTACAAACAAGCTGATGAAGGCTAACAACGTATCGCATTAGCATAAATTAGAATTTTTGTAATCTTCTTGATTAGGAGATAGTGAAAATGATGATTGCAGTGGGAGGTAAGGCCACACCAATTTCATTTGTTGGTTTGCGGATTTTTTTCAGAAAAAATATGAAGCGACAGGGCGAAAAAATAAAAACAGGTCTAGGTGTCCTATTATAGCCCCAAACGCTACAAAAGAAGCCATGAAATCAACACAAAAGGGTCGGTTATTATTTAAAAGATAAATTTTGAACTTTTAATCAAACCACTACATTGATTGATGGAAAAACTGTAACAATTAGGAAGAAAAGGACTTTCCTAAACTGTTGGGGGCAAAATATGAGCATTTTTGAGTTGATTCAGAACCAGAATCTTTTTTTTTTTTTTTTGCAAATCAGAAAAGAATGAAGAGGCAAATCCGAGAAGCAATTTCTTGGTTAATGGATTCGCCCGCTTCATTTTTTTCTGATTTGCAAATAAAATAAAAATTCAGAATCAACTGCAAAATGCTCATATTTTGCCCTGCTCATATTTTGCCCTGAACAGTTGAAAACAGTCCTTTTCTTCCTAGTTGTTACAGTTATCTTTCAATGCAGTGGTATCATTAAAAGTTCAAAATTCATTGTTTAAATTTTCAACCAGCCTGGTGTGTTGACTTCATGGCTCCTATCATACCATTTTGGGCCATAATAGGATGCCTAGGCCTGTTTTTATTTTTTACTTTTTTCGCCCGCCCGCTTCATTATTTTTCTAGAAAAATCCGTTAACCAACAAATTAAATTGGTGTGGCCTAAGTATCCACTGTTCTGGCAGATGTGCCCGTGGATGAGTGTTCTGGGTAGAGAGAAGAATCCCCTATAGACTCGGCCAATAGCAGGTGGTGATTGAATGAAGTGACAAGCTGTTGCGAGGGTCAATGGAACTCATAATTGCGGCGTTTACGAGTTGTTCTCCGGTGAGCCGCACATGTCATCTACGCAGCACCTGTTGCCTCCTTTATGATCCCCTCAGAGATGGAGGGACTTAATGATTGTGTACTTGTGTGTAATTTGTTTGCAATCCATCCAGGGACCATTGTGGACGTCTTTAGTTTCACCTTTGCCAACTACAATAAGGCAACAACAATTTAATCAATTGGTTCTTTGATTTGTCAGCCTCATTTTTTTCTGCTGATTTGCAAGAAAAAATATGAAAAATTATGAAAATATGTTGTTCCTATCTGGACTTATTGGCTTTTAAACATTTCGCCAGAAAGTGCCCTGCAGTTCCAGATGAAGCTGCTAGGGGGACCAAACTCACACCACTTATTCCTGACAGGAAAAGCAAACTGTCACCAAAACATCAAGACCATAGCATGTTCAGGACAAAAGATACAAAAACCGGAAGTTCTGCTGCAGTACCAAGGTCATCCACCAGGAGGCCCATATTTGACCTTGACGTTTGTGTTCCTAAGACTTACCAACATACCAAATATCATCCTAATCCATAAAGGCGTTCTGAAGTTATGCTGACCACAAAGTTGCGGAAACACACACAGACAGACAGACACACACACACACAGACATACATACATACAGACAGACACACGCAAAACAATACCTCCATTTTTCATGGTAACAAAGGAGTACTTAGTACTATGCGGTAGTAGGTATGGAGTAGTGCCAGTCAAATGGTAAGTGAAGAAGAAAGGAGGAAAATGGGTATTACTAAGAAAAGATGTGTGTGAGTGCAATTTGTGTTTTAATTCAGCGAAAAAAGTCCTAATTTGTAAAATTTACTCTGAGGTTGTGATAAGCTTTTAGTGGTCAGCTGTCCAACTTTTTTTGTTACAAATGTGTTTGCTGGACAAACTTTTTTTTTCTGCTCAAGGCATTAGCCCCACAAAATAACGTTGCATGAGATGCAACCAAAAATGTCTGAAGAGAAACACTTGATTGAAAAATTTATTTCCCTTTTCTGAAGAAGCAAGCATTGCTTTGTAACGTAATGTCAATAAAATATTAAAAATAAGAAGCAAGCAGTAAGAGCTCTTATTTTAAGTTTCTGTTGAGCAGAAGTCCAGATGTTTTCATTCCCTCACCTTTGTACTTCCATTATTAGGCCACACCAAGTAAATTTTATGGATGACGTCCTTTGGAGACCCTAAATCTAATGCAAGAGGGCAAAAAAAAAACAAGAAGGGCCCTAAAAACAAGATGCCTAGGTTAGAAATATACTAAGAGACGACAAATGTTAGGACACAAATTGAATGAGGTGACACAGTGTAACAAGCAAGAAGTCTTTTATTCATCATCAACACAGTAATAAATCAGGTGGAACAGCAGTTGTTGTCGTCCTGTCCTGTTTTCGCGTTACGGGTTTCACATCAATCGGATGATTTGCGGCACTGTCGTGACTCTTTGGTCATAGTTACAGCATGGTTACAGGAAGCGGAATTTCTTTTTTTTTTTTATAGGAACAGGCCAAAATCAATGCGCGCGCGGACGTCATCCATAAGATTTACTTGGTGTGGCCATACTGCTCCATACAACTGTACCTAAGCTATATGTACCTTTTGGTGCAATGTAAATGCGTACATAGGTTAGTGCGGTCGACCCTTACAATAAGCACTATGTGATTGTGGTCCAGAGGTTATCTCTTTACACTAACAAACACAGACAATATTGTTACGGAGGAGACACTCACACATAGTGGCTCCTTCAGACCAGTTGTGGCTGACGTGTTGGCACATGTACAGGTACAGTTTGTTTTTCCCACTGACGGGTATGTACTCGGTACAGGGAGGGTGGCGCCTGGGTTGTCTGAGAGCCATGTACGAGGGCCTGCATGCCCTTTTCCGTTAACCGTTATGGGCTATTTTAATTCACCATTAATTGTTGCCAGCCCGCTCTAGTTCAACGTTAAGCGTTATCGGCAAATTCATCGTGAAGCGTTATTCGTGGTTCTAATTCTACGTAGCGCGTTATTTGTCATCCTAAATTCAGCGTTAAGCGTTACTGAATAATTCTTACTTACGCCTAAACTTCAAAATGCCTCTCAAAATTCAGGAAAATGCGTCATTGAAGTTTTAAAAATACAAAACTTCCCGGGGTAGAATACCCCCGGACCCCCCTACATGTTATACTTAATTTTGTCAGTGATCACTTTTTCTCACAAATTCACATACCAAATCTAGTGCAGCTCGAATAAAAATGCCTGTCAATTTACCGTTAAGCATTGCCGACCGTCCTGAATTTGTCATTAAGCGTTATCGGCCCTGCTGAATTTACCGTTAACTGTTGCCAGGACCCCTCATGCAGACCCTCATGTACAACATGTACACTCAGTCATGAGAACCTCCAAATGTCATATCTTAGACCATGGGAGAAATGTACAGAAGTGTGCCACTTTTCCAATGCAACTTTAAGTAAGGCCACACCAATTTAATTTCTTGGTTAACGGATTCACCGCTTCATTTTTTTCTGATTTGCAAATAAAAATAAAAATCCAGAATCAACTGCAAAATGCTCATATTGTGCCCTGAACAGTTGAAAACAGTCCTTTTCATCCTAGTTGTTACAGTTATTCCATCTTTCAATGCAATGGTATCATTAAAAGTTCAAAATTCATTGTTTAAATTTTGAACCAGCCTGGTGTGTTGACTTCATGGCTCCTATCGTACCATTTTGGGCAATAATAGGATGCCTAGGCCTGTTTTTATTTTTTTTTTTTTCGCCCGCCCGCTCCATTATTTTTCTAGAAAAATCCGTTAACCAAGAAATTAAATTGGTGTGGCCTAAAGCACATATGATAGGCTTACTTCTGATGCCCATAGCCAAGGGGGGTCAGAAGAATACTAGTAGATGAAATTTATTGTATGATTGTCAGCTTTAGTGTTGCAGTTCTCTGAAATCCATACTAACCAAAAGTGTTGCAATCACAAATGCAGGGCTCCAAATTCATTTTTGGGAATAGGTGCACTAGTGCACCCAACCTAAAGAATTAGGTGTACAAAAAAATTTTGGGGTGCGCCATATGAAACAAAACCTAATTGCAGGTCTTACTGCTCCTCCTCTGAGCTTGAATCTAAAATGAGAGCTAACTTCAAAATATTAAACCATTACTACAGCAAAGATTTTATTATATTTCTGATACTTAGAGACCAAGAATATCTGGTATACAATTATACATTTCTAATGTTACAAATTCCTACAAAAATATTTGGGTGCACCAGTGCACCCACAGAAAAAAATTGGGTGCACAGCTCCAAATTTGGGTGCACGAGGGTGCACATGCACCCAGTATTTCGAGCCCTGCAAATGGAATATTTAAGTTAGATACTCATATGGTCGTGTCACGTTAAAACGAAAACAATATTCTTCATTTTAAGCCTTTCTCTGATGAAAGTCTTGTTGACATCCTTGAAACGTTGACAGGTCGTTCTTAGATCATTGTTCTCCGCTGGTTGTTGTCGATATCAAATTTATTCATTGTCTGCAGAGGAGCCTTGAGATTGTTTACAGGTGAGTTGGAATGATGACCTTTTGCTTTGTTTTTGTTTGATAAGGCCACACCAATTTAATTCCTTGGTTAACGGATTTTTCTAGAAAAATAATGGAGCGGGCGGGCGAAAAAATAAATAAATAAAAATAGGCCTAGGCATCCTATAATGGCCCAAAATGGTACGATAGGAGCCATGAAGTCAACACACCAGGCTGGTTCAAAATTTAAACAATGAATTTTAAACTTTTAATAATACTATTATTTGCATTGAAAGATGGAATAACTGTAACAACTAGGAAGAAAAGGACTGTTTTGTACTGTTCAGGGCAAAATATGAGCATTTTGCAGTTGATTTTGAATTTTTATTTTTATTTCAGTGGTCGAAATACTTTTTTTCAGTGCTCTGCAATATTGCAGAAGAGTCAAAATTTCGTCCTGCAATTTGGAAATACTTTCTGCAAATACACAAGCCCCCATATTACAACCTTCTGAAACAAATAATGCCTATTTTTACATCATATATATATAACGGTATAGCTTTGTAAATCTGTAGCATTACTGAAATTCTTCAAAATATCACTCTTTTAAATATGTTCGGACCGCAAAATTTTATCGGTCCGGTCCAAAAAAAACGAAACGTCGGTGGACCGGTTTTTTTGACCGGAACAAAAATCCATATTTGTTGTTACTGAATAACTGATGATCACTACATACAAAGAAGCCTGCCAGGAAAATGAAAATCCAGCCTTCAAATAAAAGAAGTTTACCTTAGTCTCCGTCTCTCTCATTTTGCAACAATATTTTCCCGTATTTTGGTACCGATAGTCATCTAGAAATCTTAAAGGACAAGTCTACGGGCCGTGCTTGGTTCGGATCGAGCCGAAAATCACTGATTTTACATCATATTGTCACAATGTGATGCACATAAATAATTCACTCGAAATGAGAAATTACCGCCCAACAAAACGGACCATTAGGTTCCCAGTGCTGTATTTCTCTTTTGTTCATGTGATCAACTTGTTTTACTTTGCTTGAATCGTGCAAATACCTAGGAAAAACATCGAAATTTCGGCAAATTACGCCGAGGCGAGTGTGGTTTTTCGGAGGAGCCATGTTTCCTTTGCCGTGTTGCCTGCTGGGAAATGCTCAGCGAAAACTGCCGAAAATTGCCGAGGCAGTTGTCGGGTCCTCCCGGGAGACGAAATCTAACATCGGAAAATGGCGAGTGCCCATATTTGGTTATCGTCGCCTTTCGTCGCCTTGTCGAAATCGTTCTACTTTGACCCCAAATTCCCTTATATGGGACCATTACAGTCTGCTGGAAAACGCCGGCAGGTTCGTGCGGCGCAGGTTTTCGATCTATTCACGGCGCCACTGCTTTGCTAATTGAAAACTATTGAATCCGGAGCCTATTTTTTCCTTCTGCAAAATTGCAGATTGTAAGATTTTTTCTTCTGCAATCTTGAAAATCTATCTGCAAATTGCAGACTGCAGACGGGTATTTCGAACACTGCATTTGCAAATCAGAAAAAAATGAAGCGGGCGAATCCGTTAACCAAGAAATTAAATTGGTGTGGCCTAAGGCCATGTTGATTTGATTATATGGATGACATCTGTGCCCGCATGAATTTTCGACCGTCTCCAAAAAAAAGTTTTCAACCCTACATTCAATCATACAAGCAGCTAAATGAGAAAATATTTGCCGTAAATTGCAACATTGAAATATTGGAAAACGGAAAAGAAGAAAATGATTGTGAAGTAATGAAAATGAAGAGTCTGTTTTTTCGGCATACTAGTACCATACTCTTGTGTGTTTACTTAGTCATTGGTCCTACCTTTATGACCACATAGATTTCAACTTTTTTTGTGCCAAACTTTGTTTATTCACATGCTCGCATCATTTTTGGGGTTCCCAGAGGATATCATCCATATTTTCAAATCATCATGGGCCGGCTAAGTTGTTCTTGTGTACGTGAAGAAAAGGCCATATTGTGGGTAAAAATAAGTGGGTGTGAGTAGTCCTTGGCATTTTATTACCTAGCATCTTCATATACAAACTGAAAATATGAAATATAAAAATATATACAATCCTACGGTTTACTTAAACATTTTATTTGTAACAATATTGGGCTTGAATAGCTACATGTACATGTAGTAGTGGCATGATGCTTACACTGGGTGCCATGATCAGAATCTGATGTGAAACATCCAAGGGTCGACATGTACATGCCTTTTTCTGAATGATAGGGAGCACACCATTTCAGTCTGATTTAGTACTATGTTTTGGACATGGGACTTTGGGAGGAAATACTTCTTGAAGCAGTGTTAGAAAAAACCCATCTGCAGTCTGCATTTTGCAGGGACGTTTCCAATATTACAGAAGAAAAATTTTGAAGAATGAAAAAATCAAGCTAGGGGTTCAATGGTGTTTAGGAGCTTCGGTGTTTACTACGGACTCTATAATATACATTAATTTTGCATGTACAAAACGTTTGAATTTTGTATATGCCATGGGTTTAGATCTGGACTTCTAATTGTGTATTTGCAGAAAGTATTTCTGAATTGCAGAACAAAATTTTGACATTCTGCAATATTGCGGAACACTGAAAAAAGTATTTCTACCACTTGCAGTCAAATAAAGATGGACAACAACAAAACAGAATGGGACACAATCAAATAAAAA
>NW_017804020.1:7573169-7587253 GCF_001625305.1 Branchiostoma belcheri | reverse complement strand
TGTCCCATTCTGTTTTGTTATTCATAATTATGATAACTCTCCTTTTTTAGTTTCATCATTATGCACATTATCTGCTCTGTTTTATCTGACTTCTTATACCCCCCCCTTATGGAATAAAAAGATTGAGTCAGTGTCCATCTTCATAATTTCTTATTCCAATCATGATAGACAGGGAAGGTACATGTAGGAAGGCTTGTTACTACTGCAAACAGACCATAATACAGTACTTAAGGCCACACTAATTTGATATGTTGGTTCTCAGATTTATCAGAGAAAATATGAAGTGACAGGGCGAAAAAAAGTATAACGTTAGATAAAAACAGACCTAAACCTAGCCCCAATGCTACGATTTGAGACATGAAGTTAACATGCCAGGCTGGTTTATAATGCAAACAATGACTTTTTTTCACTGCATTGATACTGATGGACAAACTGTAACAACTCTGAAGAGAAGGGACTTTCTTCAGTGGTTGGGGCCAAAATATATTCAGCATTTTGGAGTTGATTCAGAGGCTGAAATGTTTTTCGTTGTTGTTTTTTTTTCGTTTTTTGCAAATCAGAAAAAAATGAAGTGGGCGAATCCGAGAACCAACTGTTCACATTAAATTGTTGTGGCCTTAAGCCATGGGTTGACAGAACTGGATGGGAGAGGGAATGGGCTTTGAAACATTGAAACTTTATTTAGATGTAAGAATATGCTGTACACTACTATACACAACATCTTTACGTACGTAAACCTATGAAAATATTTGGGTGCACAGGTGCACCCACAGAATTGGGTGCACAGCTCCAAATTTGGGTGAACTAAGGTGCACATGCACCCAGTATTTCGAGCATAGTGTGTTGGCCCTGTATGTGTAAGCTACTGAATAAGCTCCTTACAATGCACATACTAACAGCTATCAATCCCATGAGTCAACACCCACTAGGACAGACATCAAAGAATGAAGGTGTGCATGTTCATGTAGAGTAATGTGGTTTGGGGAGTAGGGCTGGGATCAGGTCTATAGAAGTTAAACTGTTTTCACAGGAGTTGGCAAGGGGCACAAGGTGGGACATGGATGGCTTACCGCTGAAGTGCCCCTCCCAGTTCTTATCCTTGTTCCACACTTTCACACCCCCACAGTTTGTGACTTATAAGCCTGAAATCAGCATGTCAGCAGAACGTACTGCATCTGCGCGAAACCCACAATGTATTGTACATAGCACTTTGGCAGAACATCTCATATAAGGTCGTATTCACGTATATAAGGTTAACACTCCATCTGTAGTTTTCCAAATGTTATGTCAGAAAAGATATCCTCTGCAACAGTCAAAATTCTGATGAAACTTTGACCAAACATCCAACGAAAACTGTGAAAAATCTGGCTTTCGCGCAGGCGCAGTACGTTCTGCCGACGTGCTCTTAGAATCCAACTTTGTTAGCAGTGGGTCCAATCCCCAAAAAGTTGCACGGGACCTACAATGTATAGCTAACATGGCTGGATTTTTTTTGGGAACGGACCTATAGCTAACAAGGCTGGAGGTCAGACTATTTGTGACTGTTACCTTGCACCCGATTTTCATGTACACAGGCAAAGCCGTGATGTGATGGTACGAAAACTGTATGTCAAAAGTTTTTCAGCATGTTAACTGGCCTGCTTTGACGTACGTTAAGAACTGGCGTATGATACCCCGAGGGCTGGCGTACAATCTGAACATAACGTTCTTGACGTGCGTCGAAGCAGGACGATTTACACGTGGGAGAAATTCAGCGTAGTTCTGGTAGTTTGCGACTGTATACGCAGTTTTTGAACTGCCAGGATTTTGCCCGCATTTAAATCTGGTCTCGGCTTGTTTCCTCAGTTACCATAGACACCACGAGTGGCAGAAGTGTGTCCTCCAAACCACCCTGATGTTTATGTACATTGGCTCTTGTCGATTTGCCTCCCCCTTTAGGCCACAGTAAGTAATTTCTATGGATGACATTAGTGCACACATTAATTTTCGCCTGATTTTGGAAGAAAAAAAAAACAAAAAAATTTTGTTGCCCTCAGACAGTGGTCAACATGCCGAAAATGAACAAAGATGTCTGTTGCCATGCCTGGAACGTGGATAACAGATAAATATGATGAGAGAGGAGACAAGATAAGGCTCTGATTTAATGTTTTTCTGTTACTTTGATGCAGTGATGTATTTCATTCTTTTGATATGTGATGGTGATATGTGATGGTGGCTGTGTAGATGTGTTGTTTCCACTGAATCAAAACTATTGGTACAGTGATTAAAAACTTTTATTTTTAAAGTATTTCAGTGAGAAATGGATGTTCAGTTGTAATAGTTGGCAGTAAACTTAGCACAATATAGGTACATTGTATCATTTCTTGTCAAGCAAAGTTTATGATGTCAAAATTTGAGAATGTAGAAATTTTTTGGGGGTCCACCTTTTTTTTCGCCTTATCGCATTAGATTATGAGACTGTGGAGGATGTCATCCAAAAAATTGACTTACTGTGGCCTAATCTGTCATTACCAGAAGGAATGTCCCCAGGAGCAGCTGGAGGATATTGATCCATTTATTAGTTTATCTTCTCTGACAGTTAATCCTTTGGCAAATGGAATCAAGCCATCTCATCAGCAGTGTGCATGGGTGATTAGGGTAATAAGGAGGGGGTCTGCCTTAGTCAAACCTCCCGCCACACACCTTCATTCTTTGATGTCTGTCCTAGTGGGTGTTGACCCATGGGATTGATAGCTGTTAGTTATGTGCATTGTAAGGAGCTTATTCAGTAGCTTACACATATAGGGCCAACACACTAAGAACTATTATATCAAGGCTCGAAATACTGGGTGCATATGCACCTTAGTGCACCCAAATTTGGAGCTGTGCACCCAATTTTTTAATAGGTTTACGTATGTAAAGATGAAGGCTAGAATGCTAGCAGTTCATGCAATCAGTGAAAGGTAAACTGGTCTATTAAACATTAGCAAACAAACATTTATTGTTTGTTTGTATGCTTGAATTGTTAATGTTTTGATCTATTGTAAGAAACAGGAGGAGCGAGTAGAAACAGATACATTGTAAAAACCCCTGGTCCCGGGCCGGGGTTCGAACCCACGCCCTCCCGAGCACCAGCTTCAAAATCCGACACTTGGCTAAAATGTCTAGACCCCTCGGCCGGGTCAGTTGGTAGCGCCTATAAACCCCCCACTCTTACACTAGTCCCCCTTTCCTTTTTCAAGATTCGTCCTCGAATCTTCCGAATTCGTCATCCCTGGAGCGACACTCTTTGCCAGAACTCCCAGGGCCGGTGTGGGAACCACTGTAAGAAACAGGAGGAGCCAGAAGAAACAGATAAAAAAACCCTGGTCCCGGGCCGGGGTTCGAACCCACGCCCTCCCGAGCACCAGCTTCAAAATTCGATGCTCAAACCACTCGGCTAAAATGTCTAGACCCATCGGTCGGATCAGTTGGTAGTGCCTATAAACCCCCCACTCTTACACTAGTCCCCCTTTTCTTTTTCAAGATTCGTCCCCGAATCTTCCGAATTTGACATCCCTGGAGCGGCACTCTTTGCCAGAACTCCCAGGGCCGGTGCGGGAACCACTGTAAGAAACCAGGAGGAGACAGTCATGACAGTAGAAACAGATAAAAACCCCTTGGTCCCGGGCCGGATTCGAACTCACGGCTCCCGGGCCACAGTGAGACGCTCTAACTGAGTGAGCTAAAAGGTCTAGACCTATTGGCTGGGTCAGTTGGTAGCGCCTATAAACCCCCAACTGTTACACTACTCCCCCTTTCCTTTTCAAGATTCGTCCTCGAATCTTCCGAATTCGACATCCCTGGAGCGGCACTCTTTTGTCCCCCTTTTCTTTTTCAAGATTCGTCCTCGAATCTTCCGAATTCGACATCCCTGGAGCGGCACTCTTTGCCAGAACTCCCAGGGCCACTATTACACTATCCACCCTTTACTACAACTCTGACAAGCTCCCATGTGAGGAGAAGCTGGACTTATTGTTCAACCAGATGACTGATGTCACCATAGACACCCCACCAAGCTCACTGAAAGTTTGTCCCTCAAAAAACTGCCACCAAGTCAAGTCAGTTGTCTGCCTAGGTTCCCATGCAGTCATGGGTATCCAGCAGGAACATGGCTATAGTTGTTTCCTCAGCTTTCCCATGGTACTGCACAGTTGTCACCACTCACACATCCACTTTCAATCACTGTCAACTAGCAGAAGTCTTCCAACAATATGTCCCAGACAAAAGAAAAGTGGATCTATCTCTTTTTTTGATCTGGAAGAAAGTCTCCAGGGTAAAGAGAGGTAAGTGGTGGGAAGGGCTGACAACAGCTGTCTGCTACTGGGACATGATGCATGACTTAGGCCACACCAATTTAATTTCTTGGTTAACCGCTTGATTCGCCGCTTCATTTTTTCTGATTTGAAAAAAAAAAAAATTCAGAATCAACTGCAAAATGCTCATATTTTGCCCTGAACAGTTGAAAACAGTCCTTTTCATACTTCTTGTTAAAGTCATTCCATCTTTCAATGCAGTGGTATTATTAAAAGTTCAAAATTCATTGTCAAAATTTTGAACCAGCCTGGTGTGTTGACTTCATGGCTCCTATCGTACCATTTTGGGCCATAATAGGATGCCTAGGCCTGTTTTTATTTTTTTATTTTTTTTTCGCCCGCCTGCTCCATTATTATTTGTAGAAAATCTGTTAACCAAGAAATTAAATTGGTGTGGCCTTACTGGTGACACTCACCAAAAACATGGTCTGATCTTATCTTGGTCTCTGGCTCCTCTTCTTCACAACACTATTGGATCTAAATGGCTCTGTGCATGGCGGCCAGCCTAATTAGGCATGCAAGGTATGAGGCATGCCCTTGACAATGTAGACATACCTGCTGGCCTTGGAGAACTGCATGTTAAAGATACTTTGCAGCAAGTGAACCATCTAGTTGAAATATGAGCAAAGCAGGTCACCTCCCATTCCGAGAAAAACAGCAGTTATATGTGGCAAAGGTAGAAAATGTATCTTAAAACTATCTACCCGTATTCTGTTGTGATATTTATTTTTGATGAATAATCAGAATGGTTTGTATATAGTATCTTAAGGGGGCACGCATGCCCTTTTCCATAGAGCGTCATCAGCCGTTTTTGCCTGTTTTAATTCTACGTAGAGCGTAGACGGACCGTAGTTGGCGCATTTTGCGTAGAGCCTAATTCGCCATTTTTATTCTACGTAATGCGTTGTAGCTACCCTGAGTTTATCCTCAAGCATAATCGAGAGGCTTCCTGAAAATCAGCTTAATACGTAGCATAAAGCATTGTAAGGGCCCCCCATTCAGGCCCTCTCTGTAGTTGAGGAGCTAGCCTGTGTAGCCTGAACCAGCCTTCAGGAAACTGGAAAGAGTAGAGCAGGAAACATTTCATATAATAGCAAACTATTACTTGGCCGTTTTCTCCTCTTTCCAACTACCTCTGAAGCCTGGTAAAGGCTAGCCTGTGTATTGGCCCCCTATGGCAACAGTCTGGCACCCAGGCTATCCTGTGTTTTCTCTGCCTTGAAGTACAGCATGCCCATAGCCAGGGGGGGTTCGGGGGGGGGGTGGAAGAACCCCCACAAGGCTCAAAGGTCCACTTTTTGGTCGACTTTTTATCTAAAGGTCCACTTTTTGGTCCACTTTTTAACTAAAGGTCCAAGATTTTTCTTGAAAAGATGGACTGATTCGTGTCATCAGTGAGGCTGGAATCGTAGGAAAACGGCTCACTTTGTCATTAAAAAAAGTTATCTCTGATTTTTTCTTTGAAATCCTCTAAAAAAACGCAGGAAATGCCATTTCAGAAGGTTCATTTTTCAAAATTTGCCGGGGGAGAATGCCCCAGTACCCCCCTAGGAACCTCGCGCCTTCGGCGCTCGCTGGTCCCTCAAGCAGTGGGAAGAACACCCCCATTCAAAATCCTGGCTACCGGCATGTACAGGATCATCCCATCTCTTGTTGTCCTACTAAAAACATGACCAGTGCAGAAGAGTGCTGGACCAGCACGTCGGCAGAATGTACTGCACCTGAGGAAAACCCAAAATGTATTGTACATGTACATAGCACTTCGGCAGAACGTCTCATATAAGGTCGTATTCGCACATACAAGGTTAACATCCCGTCTGTAGTTTCCAAATATTGTGTCGGAAAAAATGTTGTCTGCAACAGGCAAAATTCTGATGCAACGTTGACCAAACACCCAACGAAAACCGTAAAAAGTCAGGGTTTTGCGTAGGCGCAGTAAGTTCTGCCGAGATGTGCTGGACCTGAGATCAAAGCACACACTTCTGATCTTATCAGTTAGACAGCCACTCCAAGGGAACAAACTGCCCCTGCAAAAGATAAGAGTTTTTATAGGCTGTCTGCAGGATGCTGTGTCTACTGTGGAGATCAACCACGGCCAGCCATAGATGAGCAAAGTGCCTGACAGTTGTGGGTCATGGGCGGAACACAAAGCAGAAGTAGACAACTTAAGAGCTGATAAAAACAGTTTACCATCTTCCTCACAAAATGGGAGGTATTTAGTATTGAAAGAGGGTGGCTGCTAATTTAGTGACACATTTCTGAAGTATGAACAGCAATTGTAGCAAAACTGGGGAAGAACATTCTTGACTAATATACCTGCATGCGATTAACATTTTGTACCGGTATTATGGATTGAGGATCTCATACATGTACCTTCCTGATATGAGTTTTTGTGAATTTCTTGCTTTATATATTACCGGTATAGTGAATTTAATAATAAATGGTTTTTATTGTCCAAACAGAACCCGTGCAGTCGCAGCCTTTATACGGCTGAATTGATGCATGGTATCACATAATAATCAATACAAATCACAACAATTACAACAATCAAATAATACACAAGATACACATATTTGTTCCACAATTATTTTTTGTGGAACTGTCGCAAGGGTCTGTGCGGCTGCCATTCGGCGCCACAACGTAACCTCAATACGACTTTCCCCAACCGAAGTTAGGTACCCATTCACACCTGGGTGGAGTGAGGAAAGTCGTGTAAAGTGCCTTTCTCACAATTTTGTTTCCTTTCTCATTATTCTGCCTAATACAAATGTATATGTTTGTCCCACTGGCTGCCATAAGAGAACAGGCAATGCATATAGCAGGAAATTGAAGACAGGAAATAAAATAACTTTTTCTGGGACCTTTGACCAAACTTCCTGAAAATCTGTACACCTGACCAAGATAACAGTCCCTCATTCATAGTCTCCACCAGACTCCTGTGCAGGCTGAATAACTAGTAGAAATCAGCCTAAAGAGAAGTCCTAATATCCTTCGATTTCACAGGCTCCGTGGAGGCAAATGGAGCTTCTCTGGCAGGCTAATTCTCCTATGGCCAATTATATGCCCTTTTTAGGCTGATTTCTGCTAGTTATTCCGCCTGCAAAGGAGTCTGGATTCAATTCCACCTTTGATTGGTGAAAGCAAACCGCCCTTCCTGAGATCACAGGTCTAAATAGTGTACACAGAGGTGAGGTTGGCTATCTCATCCTCTGACCCTCTCTTGTGCTGTATTAGATTAGGTGACAGTGATGTCAAAAAAGGGGTCAGGTAATCTTCTAATTCACCCAGATGGCCAGCTAGATATAAATGCCTGTGTCTTCTGGCACTACAGTATATGACGGTCCACAAGAGCATGTCACTAACTGTACTCCGCTTACATGCAGTTTATTTTCTGACATTGAAGTACCAGTGTTGGACAAACACTTTCCGCGGTAACTTGTGATGCACAGATGCAGTCATGCTTTATCAATGAAGGTTAGGCCTAGGAAAAAAATGTTGTTTTCCCTGTTTCCCGACCAACCCTAGGAAAAACTGCTGACCCTAGCCTTTTTTTTGCGCCAAGGACATCATTTTTTTAGCTGATCGACCTTTTCTGACACCTGAGTGATGAAACGTTGTACAGTCAGTTTTCCAGCATTGACATCAATAATTGAAGTGTTCTCGTGGAAATTCTACTTTGTTTGACAGTAATTTATATAAGTTCAATCATTAGAGATTGCCAGTGTAATAAAAAAGATGAAAAAAAATTAAAAAAAAGATAATCCCTACCTACCGACCCTAATTTTTTCAGGACTGAAACATGTACAGGAAACACAACATTTTTTTCCTACATGGTTACATGTAACGTTACCTACAAGCTACAGATTTCGTTAGTCAATGTTGAAAAGCAATGGACGCTACTTGAAACGACTAAAAGTTTTCAAAATGTATCCAGTTGCTTGAGTAACTATTTTCTTGTGGATGACATACATGCATCCTTTTTACTGATGGCTGAAATTGGATTATGTGACCAATGAAGCCGAGTAGATGGCCGATGGCCTGCAGGACTCGGGGTGATTGTCGAGGATGACCGGCCACTAAAGGTCACTTGGAGGAAAGTGACATCTTAATAGTATTGACTTGAGGCCACAGTAATTTAATTTGTTGGTTCACGGATTTTCCCATTTAATATTTTTCTGATTTTCTGCCTCTGAAACAACTCCAAAATACTCAAGTTTTAGCCCCAACAGTTGATGGAAGTCCCTTCTCTTCAGAGCTGTTACAGTTTTTCCATCTATCAATGCAGTGGATTTGATTGAAAGTTTGAAATTCATTGTTTGAATAACAAACCAGCCTGGTGTGTTGACTTCATGCCTCCTATCATATCATTTTGGGCTATCATAGGATGCGATGCCTAGGTCTTTTTTTTGCCCTGTCACTTCCTATTTTTGAAAAAATCTGAGAACCAACCAATCAAATTGGTGTGGCCTAAGCCTGTACACTCCTGATCAATGCAAAGAGTTAACCTCAACTGACTTCATTTGGGGTTCCCTTATCTCCGTAGTGTCCGCATGAAATTTGAATGAATGGATGAAACTTTAGAAAGGTCAAAACACTTCATACATCTTAACCTAGCCTCCCTCGCATTGTTGGAGCGGGAAACCTTGAGTCCTCTCCATGGCAAAAACTCCCTCGGCGGCAAAATCGTCCCTCCGCCACATAACTCGCGTTGCGCACCGAAAAAATAATGCCGCCGCCCAACAAGTCTGCAAAGGAGGCTAATCTTAACCCACTTAAAAACATGAAATGTAGCAGAAGTTCCTGAAAATAGTCAAACATGATAAAATAGTCCAACACTATTCTGATGTAGGTTGCAATAACTTGCAACAGAGTTGTGATAATTATGAACGTTTTGTAGTAAAGTAATACAGTCAAAAGTTTAAACTGCCCAAGAAGACTAAGGGGCAGGTGGGGCTGTAAGGTCAACATCGTCACTTGTACAGGTTTAACTGTAATGTACAGATCATCACTTGTGTTGTACATGTTTGATAGAGATTGTCACTTGTACAGGTTTAACTGTAATGTAAAGATCATCACTTGTGTTGTACATGTTTGATAGAGATTGTCACTTGTACAGGTTTGACTTTAATGGGGGCCCGCAAGCCCTTTTCTGTAGAGCGTAATCAGCCATTTTAATTCTACGTAGAGCGTAATTGGCGCATTTTGCGTAGAGTGTAATTCACCCTTTTAATTCTACGTAATGCGTTGTGACCACTTGGAATTTATCGTAAAGCGTAATCGAGAAGTTTCCGAATTCAGCGTAGAGCGTTGTACAAATCGTCACTTGTACAGGTTTGACTTTTGGCTGTAAATGTAATGTAGAGATTGTGACTTGTCCAGGTTTGACTATGAATGTTGTTTCTTGTTTCTCCAGAGGAAATGTTGGAGTGGCCGGCTCCCTGCAGACCCTGTTCTATGCTGAGGTGACGGATGACATGAGGGTGTCGGCAGGGGGCGGGCTGAAGGAGGAGGGGGAGTTGATTGACGTGGTGGAACTGCCTCTGGCCGACAGTCGCAAATTCATCATGGACCCCTCCATCAACAGACCTGGACTCCTCCTGTTCGCTTTTATGTGGTTTTATGACACAAAAATGTCACACTCTAGTTAGTAAAATGGTAAAGGTCAAGGTTTGTAGCCTTTTTTAAGGCCATAGGGGCAGTGGGTTGTTAATCCACTGTGTCTAGGACACGGTAATGGTAGGTGGAGCCCATCCCTCCCCTTCTGCCTTTGAAAGTTTTACCTCCTCAACCGAAGTCAGATACCTGAGTGGAGTGAAGAAAGTCGTGTAAAATACCTGAAAGATCGGTGGCATCGGGCAGGATTCGAACACAGGACCTCTTGGGTCTGAGCCGAACACTATACCGTTACGCCACACGACCCCACAATCTAGTCAGTGCAGCTGGAAAAATCAATCGTGTAGGTTTAATTTTCACTTGTACATTGAATTTTTCCTGTGTAAATCGGACTGCTTTGACGTGCGTCAAGAAAGTACGTAGGTCAAAGAAGGCCAATTTACACACAGGAAAAATTTGACATTCAAACTTTCGCGTGCATACAAAGTTTTTGTACCATCTGGTTTTTGTCCACATATCGGGTTTAAAAGCACCAAATTTGACACACACCTTTTTAACATATTCTAAATCTACACAAATATGAATATATAGTGAAAAAAATCAACATTAATGTTTCTTCATGAAAATTAATATGGTATATGTACACATGACTGGTAGTACAACCAACCATAAAGACCACGAATCTGTTGTTTTTTCAGTACCGTGTTTCTCTGAAAAGTTACATATCCTTGAATTGCAGTAGTGTGAATTATCTTTTGTGAACATGATATTAGAGCACCTACAATGTACCTATATGTATATGCGGGCAGAAGGAAACCACAGTAAAACATGTCCATTTTTACTTATACAGTAAAGCATTAAAACAAGATCTTTTACTTTCAATGGTACTCACACTGCAACACTATTTTTTATAGCCTCCTTTTCCGGCAACCCTACATATATCTCCGTGGAACGCCTGTTCCACGGAGATATATGCAGGCTGGAGCTTCTATTGCGTGCGATCTACGATTGATCAGAAAATACCCCCCCCAAAAAAAAAAACGACCGATCCGGGAACGCCTGAAAAGGAAGCTAATTTTTTTACTCCAAACTTCTATGCATGAGCCAACGTAGGGGAAAAACCTAATTTACTGTCCTAATGCAAAAAGTTTGAAATCACATCACAAGAAGACTAATAGCGTAACATTAAGAGAAAATATGCATGCTTGTTAACAATATATGATACACTATGCTAAAGTGCAAACAGAATAGTCATTAATTATGGAATTCAAATTTTCTGAACTTTTGGTGTTCATTGTTACATTCATATATGTACAGTGCATTGCATTACTGGTACTTTTATCCATTGACATCATTAAATTGAGCCGGTCTCAACAAAATGTGTCATAGTCTTGTCCTGTCTGATGTGTTGTTGAAGAAGTTAGATCTTCAAATTGGGCTATAGTCACGTTGGACAAGGGGTCGGCTTAGGCAAGTTCCTTAATGCTTACCATGGGGGGGGGGGGTCAAGACTGGGAAAAGGCGGTTGTTTCGGCCAGATGGCCAGCTTATAGAGGTGGTCGCTTGGGTAAGTTTGACTGTATTTTACTGCATTCATGAGGCAACAAAAAAAGTTTGACTAATTAAGTTTGCTAAAGAGGCTAGGGATTTGTGGTCCATTGGGCTCTGCTGCCTTGAAAAGCGTTCCCACGATAGCATGCAAATGTCACTGCTCTGGCAATGCAACGTTAACTCTCATGGTAATTAATTCCCTTACCAACCTAAAATTTGAGTCTTCCAGCACATTTTAGGCCTAAAAGCAAGTAAATTTTATGGATGACATCCTCCGCAGACTCCAAATCTAATGCAATAGGGAAAAAACAAGGTTCCTACATTTTCAGATTTTGAAATAATTGAAAAAAAACTTGATAAACAAGAAATGATACCTATATTGTGCAAAGTTTACTGCCAACTATTACAACATCCATTTGTCACTGAAAAATAAAAGTTTTCAGTCATTGTACAAGTGGTTTTGATTCAGTGAACATCGCATATAAAAGGAATGAAATGCATCACTGCAAGAGACAAAATGCACAAGATTCCTACATTTTAAAATTTTGACATCATAAACTTTGTTATTAAACAAGAAATGATACATATATTGTGGTAAGTTTACTGCCAACTATTACAACATCCATTTGTCACTGAAACAACTTTGAAAAATAAAAGTTTTCAATCATTGTACAAATGGTTTTGTGGGAACATCACATATGCACAGCCAACATCACATATAAAAGGAATGAAATGCATCACTGCATCAAAGTAAAAGACAAAACATTAAATCAGATCATTGCCTTGTCTCCTCTCGTCATATTTATCTGCCATCCACGTTCCGGCATGGCAACAGACATCTTTGCCCATTTTTAGCATGTTGACTACTTCCAGAAGGCAACAAAATTTCTTGGTTTTTTTTTCCAAAATCAGGTGAAAATTAATAAGGGCTGATGTCATCCATAAAAATTACTTTCTGTGGCCTTTATAGGCCACACCAATTTGATTTCTTGGTTAACGGATTTGCCCGCTTCATTTTTTTCTGATTTGCAAATAAAAATAAAAATTCAGAATCAACTGCAAAATGCTCATATTTTGCCCTAAACAGTTGAAAACAGTCCTTTTCATCCTAGTTGTTACAGTTATTCCATCTTTCAATGCAATGGTTTCATTAAAAGTTCAAAATTCATTGTTTAAATTTTGAACCAGCCTGGTGTGTTGACTTCATGGCTCCTATCGTACCATTTTGGGCCATAATAGGATGCCTGGACCTGTTTTTATTTTTTTCGCCCGCCCGCTCCATTATTTTTCTAGAAAAATCTGTTAACCAAGATATTAAATTGGTGTGGCCTTATGTCTTATTTACAGAGACCCATTATCACCCATTCCATCCCAGCACTGTTGGCTTATGTGTACATTATTATTGTTACCCTCCATGAAAATGGGGGTACTGTTTTTACTCCGTTTCATGTTTGGTCTGATATCTGAAGATCGGTGAGAAGGAACTGTACGATATTTGGCAGATTGATGGATGGGGCCTTGGAGATTGTGTAGGTTGACTTTGAGCCCCTGGTGGTTGACCTTGGTACTGCAGTTTAATTTTTTTTATTCTGTTGTTTTCGCGTTATGGACTGTTTGTGCGATATTAAGGTAGCATGTAGTTGTTATTACCATGGTTTAGTGGCATAAATTTGGGTCCCCTAGCTGTTTGCGTTTGACATTTACAAAATGTTTAATGTTGGACTTTTTGTGTTGAATGTTTGGAAAATCTGGGGGATGGTTTGGTATGATTTTTGGTATGTGGGTAGTTGTTGAGTCTCTTTGTGTTTTGGAGTGCATTAGCAGGTTGTCGCATATTTTTATTGCTTAATGTAAAAGGATTTTCACTTTTTCACCCCTACTTCATAATAGGATGGTCTGTTTGACCCAAAAGTTGGGACAGAGTGTTTTTGTTTATACCTCCAGCTGGCAGGTCAGACCCAGGCAGCCCTATCTATTTTTACCCCTAGACAGAGCCTGCAGGAAAATAAATCTTGTTTGTCTGGTCTGCAGGTCATTGACCTACATGTACAGGCAAATGTAGCCTGGGTACCATCCCCAGTAGTATATTCGCAAACTCTATAACAGTTATAGAGTTTGCGAATATACTACTGGGGATGGTACCCAGGCTAAGGCAAATGACCTGCTGGCCATCAAAGTAAACAAACCATGGTAACAAGACACTAAACACCTGCACATGACAGCTTGATAAATACAAAGTGCCACCACAAATCATTCTGCTGATAACAACAAAGTTTGACTCATAATATCTGTATTGAAATACACCAAAAGATTACAAAATAACAAGCTATTTCATGGAGGGATGATGTCTACGACTTCTCCTTGTTGACACTGTATCTAATATATATGAGGCTAAATGGACTTCAATTTAAGACCCAGAGTCTATCTGGTAATTATGATGTGTAGGGCCAGTATGAATGAAAAGGGAGATCTCATCTCATACACTTAATTTGCTTGCAAATATATAAATGGTTTAACATCTGTGTCCATAATATCACCAGGGTCCATAATATCGCCACCTTGAGAAACAGTGTGCTAAAGATATTT
>NW_017804020.1:7532548-7572935 GCF_001625305.1 Branchiostoma belcheri | reverse complement strand
TCTTTAAGCACACTGTTTCTCAAGGTGGCGATATTATGGACCCTCGTGATATGGACATGGATGTTATTCGCAACTTCACACAAAACTAAAACAACATTGCAGCCTAATAATACAATGTAAAAAAAGGCTGAATTACGCAGTTTCAAGGAATACACAGTTGTACAAAATATCATCAATATTTACAAACTTAACCAAACTGAATAAAAACTAGAAAGGCCAATATTTGCTTTGGAGCAAATATAGCGATGGGTTCACCACATTTTACCACATGGCAGCTGCAGGGAAAGAATGAGAAACACAAGGGAAAACAATGCTTTACATTGATATAACTATAGTATGAAGTAACATACAACTAAGACTACAACAGTTGGATAGCTATTCCCTACATTATTGGTTAGGATTGCATAATGCAAACTGTTGATTTTCAAGATAAAAAGAAGCGTTCATAGCCCGCATTCCAATGCTGGAGCAGGAAAGCTTAAAATACCTACCAAAACACTTGAATACAGACATACTGTCAGTATGGCATGGCTCTGTGCAGGTGTAAATGAAGTTAAGCCAGTTAAATCCCAACAGCCAATCAGCAAGGAGAATAGAGGAAAGCTGCATGCCTATTGGTTGATGCCTTGCATGCCATTGTGATGACTCATGTCCAAATGTGGTAAACACTGCACACTTACACAGTAATACATTAGCTATTACACAGCCAAAAAACTCAAATAAAACCATTCTAAAAGCCTGTATCACAATAATTTAAAAAACGCCTAGGGGTATTTGCCCACTGTACCTCCATACCAAATTTCAGGACCTTAGGCCCTAAAATGAAGAAGCTGAATCCATTTAAAGATATGGCAGGAGGAGAAGGAGAAGAAGAAACATCAGAAAAAGCAATATGGTTTCACCACACCACTTCGTGGTATGGTGAACCCATAAGAATATATACAAACAGTAGTCGGGTGATTAACAATAGAGTATAAGTTACAAAACACTGTTCAGGAGTTTTGACAGGTAGGGAATGGCACTGTTCATGTACCTCTGTCAGATCTTAAAGGTAAAATCTGTGTTTTGTTGTTGTGTCCTTAGGCCACACCAATTTAATTTCTTGGTTAACAGATTTTTCTAGAAAAATTATGGAGAGGGCGGGCAGAACAAAATAAAAATAAAAACAGGCCTAGGCATCCTATTATGGCCCAAAATGGTACAATAGGAGCCATGAAGTCAACACACCAGGCTGGTTCAAAAGTTAAACATTAATCAAAAGATTTGATAACTATAACAACTAGGAAGAAAAGGACTGTTTTCAACTGTTCAGGGCAAAATATGAGCATTTTGCAGTTGATTCTGAATTTTTATTTCCATTTGCAAATCAGAAAAAAATGAAGCGGGCGAATCCGTTAACCAAGAAATTAAATTGGTGTGGCCTTAATTTTACTTCTGAATAGTGAAAAAAATCATTTCCACCAAGCTTTTCTCTGAAAAAAAAATGGTCCTCCTTTTTTACCCTGTGAAAACTAGGACCTATAAGATGTCTGGTTTTTGGAGGAATCATTTTTTTCAATGTAAACTGAGTGAATCCAGTTTCTACTGAAGGAAATTGTTACTCAAGCAAAGGGATAGGCTTTGAAAACTTTCAAGTAGCATCCACGACTTTTCGTCAGTGATGGACAATTTCCTTGTACACGTATATCTCATTACCTGGTTGTCTAACCTTCATCGACGCAGTTTCTGCTGTTTTTCTAGAGTTGGCCTGGAAAACCTTTCTCGAATTCTGTGTTAACGTTGTTTTCGTCCAGTGGGGATCACATTAATCTAAGCTAGATTTTCAGTGCAGTGCAAATCGTTGTTAGTTTTTTAAAAAATCATAATCTGGTACAAAATGATGTATCCATTCTGTGTGTATACAAGGTAGTAAACATTTTTAGTTCATATTTCATTGACTTGCTACATATTGATGATGTCGCTTGCGGATTTCAGTAAGTATTAAGTCTGTATATCGAATTTTGCGCTGCCAAAAGTAGCTCATCAGCATCTTTTCAGAATGTAGATCCCTCCCAAAATCGCAGATGCTTATTACGGCTTGACCTAGATGTGAGAGACAGGCCACAGATTGCATGGGTAAGTCCCTAGCATCAGCAGTATGTGGCATGGATATTGTCCTTGTGGGGTCAATTGATTGGCAGTGCATTAACGGCATCGAGGGTAAAGACAGGCAGAAAAAAAGTGCTTGTTTTACTACTCATGAAACCATTAAAATTCTAACAATTTGCATTTCTAGGAGATAATGATAGACTCCCATTATGCATATTGAATACTACAGAGAATGCTGTAATTGTAAGCTGTGGTCTCAATCAGAGGATGTTAGAGGGGAGTTGGGAGTAGGTCGTAATCAGCCCTTCGGGTGGGCTGAGGGAGTGACAATGATGCTGGGAGCTTCCATCATTAGCCTCCTGTGCAGGCCTCTGGGCGGGCGGGTCAAATCGGGTAAACAATGTCCACAAGAGATTTTTTAACGGAGTGGTTCAATGCAAGGCCTATTCGACCACTTCTCTGCATTGAACTAGAAATATGAGAGAAACATGGCTATGTCAAGTTTCCTCTGAGGATGAAAGCAAATGTTGATGAATTCATTAAAATTACTACTAATTTTAGTGAGGAGAGCAAATTTTTGGTTGCATCTTTTAAGGTGGGTACAAACCTCTGGGCAGCTGGTTGTAGGATGGCCGGCAAAAGAATGCGTTGCAAAATGCAGTATCAAATCTCCTAGCCTCCGTAGCATAGAACTGGGGATTTGGTGGTCTTCGGCTATTTTCTGATTAGCCCAGTTCTAAAAGCGGACCACCCAGAGGCCTGCACAGGAGGCTACAGTCATCACTCTCTGCTTCATCTTTATCAATCTGACACTTCAATACACAGGAAGAAAACTTCATCTTCAAGCAGGCCAATTTTTCATGCAGAGCACCAATATGACAATCCAGGCTAATATTCCTGCATTGTCGGGAGGGACTTGTTTTGTTTGGGTCGTCAATGACAGGAAATAAGAAACGCTCAAAAAAATAATGCAAGGATGAAATTCAGTAAAAAGGTAGGGATTAGGGATTGCAATTTTGGAAGGGCTATTTGCAATTCTATGAGGCCATCTTCATTTGATACAGTTCTTGGAATAAAAGGGACATCTTTGATGTGCATTAAGTGTCATTATCTGTCATTACGCGCTGATTGAGGACAAACAGAAAATTGCAGCTAAAAAAGGTCACCCTCTTTATACCTCTGCCCACCTCACTTCGCACACACACTGAAACTGCAATCTTCAAAATTTTCGGAGGGAATAAAAATATTGCAATACAAGACGTTCTCTAGTAATGCAAAAATTATTGTTTCTGTGTTGTTTTTCTACGGACATTTAAGTCTGATGGTCAGATATGACAAAAGAGGCCTTTCTGCTGTCCATTAGGAACTTTAAAGGCTTAAAGACTTTTTAGGATTAGGGGTAGAGCAGAAATTACCAAACAGCGTGTTTACTGTAACAGAACATTTATCAGCGGTCAAATAATAGCCTCTACCAGGCTCCGCGGATCGCTGGAAAAATAGTAGAAATTGGCCGAAATAAAGGGATAGTACACCAGAGAAGATCCAGCCGGCCATAGAAGCTCCAATTTGCGACCCAGCGCTGATCAAGTTTCTTTGTACGAATAATAGGGGGATTAATTTTATATCGTTTGAAGCTTGCGACTCCGCACAGGCTCCGTGGGTCGCAAATTGGAGCTTCTATGGCCGGCTGGATCTTCTCTGGTATACTATCCCTTTATTTCGGCCAATTTCTACTATTTTTCCAGCGATCCGCGGAGCCTGGTAGAGGCTAGTCAAATAATACGACATGAACCCAAGAGAGCCTTTGTTTCTTAACTGTTCCACGAATAAAAAATATTTTACGCATTTATAATCAGTGCCATTTCGGTGATGACTTATATTACAGAATTTATGCCAGAAAAGCTCATAATTGTCCCCTATTCATGAGATAATCATCAAATGAAATTAGGAGAGATGGCATCTCTGCAAAATGATTTTCACTCGAGCTTCCCACCCATCATTTTCATTGGAGGATATCGCCGTAAAGTGACAGCTCCCAAACGTAAAGGGAACTATCAATATCAGTATATATTTTTCCCCTGTGTATTACGGTTGCAAGCTGTAATAAACAGGGGTTGAACATATATCTGTTATGATTTTGTTATACTGGTCATATCTAAAGGATCACTGGTCTAAGCACAAACATTTGAACTATTTTATATTAATTAGCGTTTGTTTTTAATCTCATGAGTTTTAGTGCGAATTCTCTGTGTTAATTGTTTGTTGTGCCGAAAGACTCACAGTTTTTTATGCCTTTGGATTCATAGTTGGGCGTGTCTCACTCAAGAGTGCGTTTTGCCTCCCGCTGGGACCCATTAAGGTCACAAATACCCGGGAACAAACAATATACATAATGCATCAGAATAAATAATGAATGACTAGGAGTGGGATGTAATTTAGTGGAAGTGCCATCCAGTAGTAAATCTGTTAGTGCCCTCAGTGCGGCACCTGCTTATTTTTTTTTCCAGAGAAACCCCCTTGAAGGAAGGCATCGGAGGCAATTTTTAAAAAAGACCGGCAAAACCAAAAAATGTATATTCTGGATGAGGAAATCTGTCTGATATTGACATTTACTGCCATTTCTTGGCACATTTTTTGTCACGATTTCATGCTTCAAGCGTTCAAAATAGCCCCAAAACAAGCTACGTACGTTGGTACCGCCAATAAAATAACTAGAACAGGTTTACGATACGAAACAAGCAATTGTTTTCCGTCATTGACATTTTTACCTCACATATATCAGCTTGCTATTGGATATGGTTGATTCAACCTATTATTAAAAGAATGACCAGAAAATTGAGTGTGAAAATCCAGTTTTGCCACCCGGAAATTACTTTGAAGGAGCTTTACAGAGAGGTGGTGGTGAACAGAAGGGGCATTGTGGTGTTGTCTGAATGATTTTCCATTAGGCCATGTTGATTTGATTATATGGATGACATCCTCCGGGAGCCCCAAAACTGATGCTCGCGTGCGAATAAAAAAAAATTTTGAAAAAAAAAAGTTCTTTTCATTATGAAATCTACGTGGTCATGAGGGTTGAGCAAATGGCACAGAATATGGTTTGGCGAATAATCTAGTCTTCAAGTTCATTTCTTTACAATTTCCTCTTTTTTCGTTTGATTTTGGCATTCTACGACATTGGTATAGTTTTTATTAATTTTTTTGTAACTTATGGTATATTTTTGCTCATTTTGCAACTGTTTTGTACGATTTACAGTATGGTTGAAAACTTTTTTTTTTTTGAAACGGCCGAAAATTCATGCGCGCGCGGATGTCATCCATGTAATCAAATCAACATGGCCTTACTGTATGAAAAAAAATAGAAAAGAATAAAAGATATTATCATTGCGTTAGGATAGTTGCATCTTCTCAATCTCTTAATGTGACACACACGAACTATCGTGAATAAAGGTTTGAGAAACTGTGTCGGTAGAAATTGGTGACATAAATACTGAAATATCACTCAACTGCCTGGATGACACCCGTGCATTCATAGTGCCGAGATTGCCAGTGACCTCACAACAGTTGATTGTGCATGTGGACCGTGTACTCTCCAAGCAGAGGTTTGGGTTTTGGCTTATTTTTGGCGTGTTTTTACGCTTTTTATCGGGGTTTCCTTTTTTTGCACTGGAAGTTTTTGTTGGCGTAAAAAAAATCCAGTGCAAAAAAAAAACAAACAAGAAACTTGAACACGCCAAAAATAAGCCAACGTCCAAACCTCTGGACTGTGGCTCTCTCTCAGACTCTGTTACATGGGTTAAAGAAGCGAGAACTGGTATCGCAACGTGCCACTATGCACTTACTCTCCAAGCAGAGGTTGTAGGGAATGATCGTTAGCTTTTTATATATTGCCGTTTTTTTGTCGCTACCCCCACCAACGGTGGCTGGCGACTTTCTTTGGCTAATGGATACTGTCTTGCCACCGAAAGGGATCTGCTTGGAGATTACTATGCACTATCATCGGGACTAGCCAAAACTATCAGGCAAGGAATAGTACAGGGAGGACGGAAGAGGGTTAATAGGCAACGGAAAAGATGGGAGGATATATATAACATCTGAGAATGGACCAACAGGTCACCAAGTGAAACAACTGAAAACCACTAAAAGAAAACCACTAAGAGAAACAGAAAACCGCGTAGGGTATAGTCGGTTGTCAGATCATCTGTGGTGCCCGGCAACGGTCTATTAAACAATTAGACTAATGGATAGATGAGATATATGTATTCATACTGCCGTGGGTGTAATGTTCAGAAACCGTGGGTTCGGTCGTGCGTTACGCTTGTGTCTTGGTCGCTGTCGACCTAACTTCTGACCTCGCTTTTATTGTCCCTTCATGGAGAGACGCGAATTTCATTTGCACAGTTGTCCGGAGACCAGCTGCCGATGCAGTGCGACAACCATCTGCGATGCCTTTTAAACAAATCCAGTGCAATTTTTAGGGCTTGGTCTTGGAAACCCGATTTTTCAAAGTTGAAACCACACTATCCCAATGTTGTTGCTGTGGTTGTTCGTCGTTCATCGTTTCCCAATGTATATTGACCCTAATGGAGCAAAAATTCCCAAAATTCTGACGGAAAATGGTTACTGGAAGGAATTTGGGGCTGACTTATAGGGTACCACCCGGAAAATAAATGACTAATCTTGAGGCTTGCTTCTGCAGTGTTAAATGCCCAAAGTATGAAATGCTGACTCAAATGTGGTAATGTGAAGTAGTTTTCTGCCCTGAAATCGCATTGGATACCTTTCTAAAAAGCTGTTCGATTTCACCATTGACTTAAAGCAACGTCCAGCAAAAAATACCGTCCTGAAGTATTTAGTTTTCAAGATTTGTCACTGAGATCTTGCTGAATAAGAGTTCTCGACGTCGCACACGCCGGACATAAAATCAGTGTTTCTTTTTCTATGCTAACAAACACACGACCACAGTTTGCACAACCACACAGCCGTGTTATTTCATTACAGCAAGTGGTGATTACGTTTCTTTTGTGAAGAACAAAATGTGAAGTACAAACTTCATTACCAGCACGAGTATAGCTGCAGTTCCGCCTGATTGACCCTATTGTTGCACAACATCGGTTTCTAGTGGTCACAAAGGACACCCCACACCACCTGACGCCCTCGGCCAATTCTCCCCAAATGAACCATGTAAACGGGTCTTTGGAGAAAATGCAGCGGAAAATCGCGCGAGCGCCCCCCGTCTGGTGTTGGGGCAAGGTCCGAGCTGGTCTATTGTCCCCGCTGAGTGGCAATGTTACCGAGCCCCGACCTTTTGACCGCTAAATGGCAGAGTGCGACGGTCGTGATTATAGGTTTCCCCACGGGCGGAACATCGCCTCTTCCACGGTAGAACGGTCGCTGAACTACCGCTGAAGTCGAACATATGATTGACCCGGCTCGGGGTCTGCTGCACTCTGTGCTCCCGCTGTGTTCTCTTGTTGTGACCACATGACAAGACAGCTCTGTCCGAAGCTCCTCGTTGGGAAAAAATAGCTTTTTTTGCTGTATTCCCTTTTTGTCAGGTAGTCGTATTTATCATTCATAAGTTTGAGTGTCTAGTCAATATCTTTAATCAATGTCCATAATGTGGCGCCGGCACAAGAATAAATATAAGTTGTGCACACCTTGAGTCCGGCGTCAGTTTGTCCTTTTATTTGTATTGATGTTTATTATTTTTGTCTGAATATAAAAAAAAAACTACTCATCGGATATCCAAATACTCTCCAATGATTACTAGTGGTTATAATTAAGGTCCTCTCCTATATTTGCATTTGACGAAAAGAGTGGCATCTGTATAATGTCCTTGTTTGGAGACAAGTGGCTTCATCCGGACCCCCCCCCCCCACTGCCTGAATGGCTCCATCTGGTGGTAGCTGGGCTCTAGTATTTAGTCCAATCTCCAAGTATATTCATTTGGGGGCGAGGGCGATCAAATTGTAGCCTCTACCAGTCACCGCGGATCGCTGGAAAAATAGTAGAAATTGGCCGAAATAAAGGGATAGTATTCCAGAGAAGATCCAGGGCCATAGAAGCTGGTCCGTGGGTCGCAAATTGGAGCTTCTATGGCCCTGGATCTTCTCTGGAATACTATCCCTTTATTTCGGCCAATTTCTACTATTTTTCCAGCGATCCGCGGCGTATTGGCTACTGTCTTTCCAATTTGATACTGTCTTTCCAATTTGATACTATCTTGTCATTTGATACTTCTTGTCAAGTTGATGCTGTCTTGCAGCCACCAAAAGATCTGCTTGGAGATTGCCTAGAGTACTAGCCTGGGTACCATCCGGATTTTCGCTCCGCAACGCTCGAAAAAATCACGAGCATTGCGGAGCGAAAATCCGGATGGTACCCAGACTCCTGGAGTACAGCCTTTTTTTTAGCCTTGGTCCGCGGGGTAGTGACGTTGGGAGCGGACCAAAGCTAACAAGGCTGGGACGGCCCTGGGTGGTGCAGGTTTCATTTCAGTTTGTTTTGTTTGTTTGTTTGATTGTTTGTTTGTTTCGCATAACCGGTAAACCGCCTAGTAACACACCAGCTTTGTACATGTACGCACATGTACAAGCTGCATAAGACCGCCGGACTGTAAGGTTTGAACCACTCACACCGGAAAGATCCCCTACTCTTTTCGATAAGTGCGGCGAACCCGCGACCTCTTGGGTGTGAGCCGAACGCGCTACCGACTGCGCCACACACGACCCCACATTTGCCTGGCGGATTACCATTTCAGCACCATGGAGAGAGACTGTCGTCCGCGGGATGGTCACGTGTAACGGCGCGGCTAATCTCCCTCTCGTAAACGGTCGTCGCCTTTTGAAACGGTCGATGCCATAGGACAGAACGGTTAACTTTAAAGGCATCCAGTGCGGTTTTTAGGGCTTGGAAACCCGATTTTTCAAAGCCAATATTCTGTCCATTTATCCACATACTGAGTTGAAACCACACTATCCCAATGTATATTGACCCTCAGGGTAAAATTCTGACGAAAAATGGTCACTTGGTTGATTTTTAGGGTACCACCCAGAAAAAAAGACTCATCTCGGGGCTTGTTTCTCCAGTTTTAAAAGCCCAACGTATGAAATACTGACTCAAACGTACTAAGGTGAAGCAGTATGTGTCAATATCACAAAGATTGCCTTATTCAGAATATTTCCAGTTTTGCTGTCCTGAAATCGCATTGGATGTTACGTGGGGTAGAGGGTTAGGGCATAGTTTAGGATTTTAGAGCTACGCTTTTTGACCCGGGTTCGAATCCGAGCTTTGGCTTTTTCTTTTCTCACTAATACATTTTTCATGATCCTCCCTTACATTTGCAATTAGAATGTTGCTTTATACATACGTATATATTACGTTTATACGTTTTGGCACTTTAAAAGACGTTATGATACGCTCGGATATGACATTGACCAGTCAGCGATGCCATCGAAAGGCGACGACCAATCTGAAATAGCCTCTACCAGGCTTCGGGAGGGAAAGAGTAGAAATCGGCCAAATAGAGAGCTAGTATGCCTGAGAGAACAGTTGGTCCGCTGGAGAGAACAGTTTGCCACTCCAACTTCACTGGCTATCTCTCTATTTGGCCGATTTCTATTATTCCCAGCCTACCCGAAGCCTGGTATCGGCTAGTTCTGAAAGGCGACGACCGTTCATGCCCGTAGCCAGGATTTTGAATGGGGGGTTCTTCCCACTGCTTGAGGGGACCAGCGAGCGCCGAAAAGGCGCGAGGTTCCTAAGGGGGTCCCTGGGTATGCTCCCCCGGGGAAATTTTGAAAAAGGAACCTTCTGAAATGGCATTTCCTGCGTTTTTTAGAAGATTTCAGAGAAAAAAATCAGAGATAACTTTTTATTCAATGACAATGATAAAGTAGGCAGTTTTTTGTACGATTCCAGGCCCGCTGATGATACAAATCAGTCCATCTAAGAGCTCGAGAAATCTTGGACCTTTAGGTAAAAAGTGGACCAAAAGTGGACCTTTGAGCCACATTTGCCGTAGGTCGTTGTAAGCAAGCTGTGACAGAACCAAGCGCCGAAAAGAAACAAGACAGCTGATTTTTATTTCACCACACATGCGCGACTATATCCTACTCTCCAAGCAGAGAGAGCTTCAGCTTATTTTAGGCTTGTTCTGGGCGTTTTTATCAGGCTCTCTTTTTAGTACGGGTATCTTTTTTTTGCGACGGCTAGCTAGTACGAAAAAGAAAGCCTGATAAAAACGCCTATAAACAAGGCTAAAATAGGCCGAAACCTCTGCTTCGATCCTAACAATGATTTCATTTTGTGATCGACATCGTTACGACGAACATGACTGGGCCCAATAACGGCTTGGCTCGTGGAGCGGATGCATTCACAAATCACAGCACGTGAAATGAAAACATTTGCATGTGCAACTAACTTACGCAATGAGAGAAAACCAGAACTGGAGGCACACTGAAGCTTTCCTTACACGCTGATCACCCCCCCCCCCCAAAAAAAGGAAACAAACACGTGCGCTCTAAGATATCTCCCTCTAATGCGATACCACAATAGGCCACAGCAAGTCAATTTTATGGATGACATCCTCTTCAGACTCCAAATCTAATGCGATAGGGCGAAGAAAAAACAAGCGGGCTAAAAAATTCCTACATTTTCACATTTTGACATCATGAACTTTATCAAACAAGAAATTATACATATATTGTGGTAAGTCTGGCAACTATTACAACATCCATTTGTCAAAACAAGTTTTCAATCATTGTACAAATGGTTTTGATTCAGTGCAGTGGGAACATCACATATACACAGCCACCATCACTGAATAATAAAAGGAATGAAACTACATCACTGCATCAAAGTAAAAGACAAAACAATAAATCAGAGCCTTGTCTTGTCTCCTCTCTTCATATTTATCTACCATCCACGTGCCGGTATGGCAACAGACATATCTTTGCCCATTTTCGGCATGTTGACCACGAAATTTCTGTTTTTCTTTCTCCAAAATCCAAATGAAAAAAATTAATACGCACGCTGATGTTATCCATAAGAGTTACTTGCTGTGGCCTTACGGGTAACTCCTCCCTTCAAGTCGCCGGTAATAACCTGGCGACTTTAAAAAAGAAACTTGAGAAACTTTCTGATCTTGTTTCATTCCTTTTTAGAACCTAATAATAAGCACAGTGTTTCTGTTATTATGGTCTTCACACACATCACTTCACAAAAGTCTGAAATATAATCCCATCCATGTGCACCTATGATGGATAAGTCAGTGCCTGTAACAAAAAAGGGAATTGCTTTTTAATTGCTGACGACGATTTGATTGGTCCCGCGGGGAGGCTCAAAGAGAAAACATCTCCCCTTTCTTGTAATCTAAAATGATTAACATATTCCATTAGAGGGCTGTCTCAAGTTATCATATCTGTAAGTGATATGATTATGATGGATGATCAATCTTAGAAAATGACTTTATGATTAATCTCACGAGGAAGGGCCAAACCTGTACGTTCTGACTCTCCGGCGTCTTGTGCGAGGTTCTTGAAGTTTTTTTTTTATTTATTTTTTATTTATTTATTGAAACAACAAAGTACAAGACACAGAGGTGGAAACTCTAGCCGAAGCTAATATTAATCATACCCCTGACATAGAATACAAATTACAGGTATGACAATGACAAAACAACAAATGAGCGTTCGTATATACAAGAATAACGGCAATATAAATCATTAGGCAACTGTAAATCGTTGGGTATTAAGTATAAAGGTTTGAGTAAGAATCAGAATTTTTTGTTGACTTCAAGACGTAAAAGGGGCGAACCCCTCAGTAAAAGATTAATGTCAGACAAGTTGCGCAAGTCAAAAGTAGAGCCTACTAGGCTCTGTAGGTTGCTGAGAAGGGTCACTCTATGCAAGTTGTATACAGGGCAGTTCAAGAGGAAATGTACAATGTCTTCGCATTTAGACCCACAGATACAGGCAGAGCTAAGAACTAAATTACGTTGATATAAACTTTGATTTAAGCTGCAGGTCCCAATGCGGAGTCGAGTAAGGAGGGCGCAGGGGTACCCGGGGCCGTTCTTGAAGTTGATGAGGCCGTTGGGAATATCAGGTTCTTCTCCATCCGTCTCAATCAAGCCGTGTGGTCTTATCCTTTCGACAGCATAATTGGCGGCACTTAACACTACAGAGCACTCCTCTGTCTTCTATTTGAGCACGCATGTGTTGCCGCGAAACACATTAAACACCTAAGTGCAAATGATAAATTTATATTTTTGATGCGTCTAGACAAACCCTGTATCACAAACATGATCTGCTCCCACATTTTCCACTGTACAAAAAAGCGAGAAGAAGTTGACCTCTCTATTAGCTCAGTGACTAATAGAACACTTTGTATTAGCCTAGTATAGTACCCTTGTATGTTCCTTATGTATGTATGTCTAAGTCAAGTAGTGCATCTCTTGTCTCCAATTTTCTATATACGTTTGTTATGTGTCTGTTATATCTTGACCTGTACCTAGCCCGTCATGGCATGAATGTACAATAAAGGTATTTCATTTCATTTCATTAAAAGTAGGGTTGTGTGGCATAACGGTAGTGTTCGGCTCAGACCTAAGAGGTCCCGGGCTCGAATCCTGGTCGATGCCACCGATCTTGTGCCCTTGGGAAAGGCTCTTAACACGACTGTCCTCACTTCGCTCAGGTCTAAATGAGTACGTAGCTTCGGTTAGGGACGTCCCTTGGATAGGACGTTAACACGTATAAACATTAACCACATTTACACCTGGTATGGTGGAGGCTTACTGGAAGTAACTTTCCTTCTGTCCAAGTTAGATATCTATAGAGGATTTTATTCCTTTTTTTAAGTGATGAAATTTAAAGTGAATGTCGTTTTTTTAATGCCGCCAGATGTATTACGAATAGCTTATTGCATTTTATTGCATGTATGTAGAGGTTAGAGTTTTATCTATAAATCTTAAGCTAAACCCGGGACATTACTGACGTTTTAGTTAGTATATTTCCTTATTCTATCATGAAAGTTCATCTGTGTTGGTAGTTACATGTTTAAAGTTCCAACACAATGGATTGTTCTCACCTAGAGCTTTCGACCAGTCACTCTGGATAAGCTTCACTGGGTCAGTCTACTGGAGAAGACCTAAATGACTGGTCAAAAGCTCAAGGTGAGAACAATCTCTTGTCATTGGTTCGAACAAAAGTTTTCCCCATATACATTGTATATACCTAGGGCTTGAAATACTGGGTGCATATGGACCTTAGTGCAGGTAAAATTGGAGCTGTGCAGGTATTTCTGATGTCTACCTGCACCTAACCTGCACTGGTCCATGTACTGGGTATATGCAGGTTAGTGTAGGTAAAATTCAAGCTGTGCAGGTATTTCTGATGTCTACCTGCACCTAACCTGCACTGGTCCATGTACTAGGTATATGCAGGTTACTGCAGGTAAAATTAGGACTGTGCAGATATTTCTGATGTCTACCTGCACCTAACCTGCACTGGTCCATGTACTGGGTATATGCAGGTTACTTACTTAGACTTAGGGGCTCCCGCGTCTCGTGACGCATGAGGCAGTCAAAGCAGCCCAGCTTCCTCTGTCAGCAGCCAGCCTCAAGGCTTCCTTCCAGCTCATGCTGACTGCCTGAAGGTCCCTCTCCACTGTCTGTCGCCAGTTCATCCTTGGGCGCCCCCTCCTTCTCCGTCCTTCTGGGAACCACTGCAGGACTTGGTTGGCTAGTCTGACAGGTGGAAGTCTGACAGCGTGTCCTAACCAGCTGAGCCGGCGTTTGCAGATGATGGAGGACACTGGTTGTTGCTTAGTTTGAAGTCTGATGTTATTATTCGAGATAAAGTCATCCCATCTAATGCCCAGGATTTTCCTTAGACACTTGCTGTCAAAGGCATCAAGTCTTCTTTCTTGACTTAGTTTCAGGTGCCAGGTTTCGCAGCCATACAAAAGTGTTGACAGGACGTTGCTGTTGTAGAAGCGCATCTTGGTCTTAAGGGACAGTTTCTTGTTTCTCCAGAGTTTGCCCAGCTGGTTAAATGCTGCTGAAGCCTTACCAACTCTGCACTCAAGTTCTTTGTCCATGTCACCATTGCTATTGATGGAGCTTCCAAGATAAGTGAAGTTTTGAACTATTTCCACTTCCTTCCCATCAATGAACACAGATGTAGGTGGCGTATGAGATCCTGTCAGCATATTCTTGGTCTTCTTGCCACTGATGGTGAGGCCTATTCCTCCTGCTGTGGAACCAATCTCGCTCACTAGGGCCTGGAGGTCCTTTGTGGATTCTGCTAAGCCGGCAATATCGTCTGCGAAGTCAAGATCAGACAGTCTTTGTCCTTGCAGCCATGGTATTCCTTTATCCTTAGTTGACTGTTGCAGCACCCAATCTATGGCAAGGGCAAACAGAATTGGAGACAGCACACATCCCTGGCGGACCCCAGTCACCACCTCAAACCACCCGCTGAACCCATCATCTGTCCTTACACAGCATTTGGAGTCAGCATATATGTGTTTGATGGCTGAAATGACTTTGTTGGGTAGTCCGTACATTTGCATGATGTTCCATAATGAGGGCCTGTGAATGCTATCAAACGCTTTAGTATATGCAGGTTAGTGCAGGTAAAATTGGAGATATGCAGGTATTTCTGATGTCTACCTGCACTAACCTGCACTGGTCCATGTACTGGGTATATGCAGGTTAGTGCAGGTAAAATTGGAACTGTGCAGGTATTTCTGATGTCTACCTGCACCTAACCTGCACTGGTCCATGTACTGGGTATATGCAGGTTAGTGTAGGTAAAATTGGAGCTGTGCAGATATTTCTGATGTCTACCTGCACCTAACCTGCACTGGTCCATGTACTGGACATATGCAGGTTAGTGCAGGTAAAATTGGAGCTGTGCAGGTATTTCTGATGTCTACCTGCACCTAACCTGCACTGGTCCATGTACTGGGTATATGCAGGTTAGTGCAGGCAAAATTAAGGCTGTGCAGGTATTTCTGATGTCTACCTGCACCTAACCTGTGCTGGGTCTATATGTACATGTATGTGGATTTCTCTTTGCAGCATTGACTCTTACAACCTAAGAAATATAAAAGAAAATGGCAATGGATTCTGAACACTTATAGTATGACCCATACTTTCTAGATTCTGAGTGGTGCAGGTGAAAGTTGTAAGGTAAATTTCAATGTCACCTACAACTTCGAGCCCTGAAGGGTGATCTCGTACAGTCAAGTAATATTTGGACTGAGATATAAAACATATTTTCCCTATACACTGGCCTCAACCTTGCACACATACATATGTACATACTGGGACAACTGCAGCATAGCCGAGACTACTAGCCTGTATTCTACCCTCTACACAATTATGATAATGCCAATGTTACATTTGTATCAGCTGTAGATCAACTGAACCAGTGCTCTGAACACGAGACAAGAGACAACAGTACTCCTTCCTGTGTAGAACCTGATGGTCAGTAACTCATATGTTTATTGATCTTGTAGATCTTGTCCCAGTATTAGGTCTCCTCGATGAGTCATACGACCGTGTGGCCATTGATTTTTCTATCCATTATAGGCAGATGTGGTGCGGATGGCGGCTACGTAAAGCTGCGACTGGTAAGAAAGCTCTTAATGATGAGCTGTATCTTGTCATATTCTCCTTCTAGTATGTCCTTCTTGTGTTAGATATGGTTGGTATGTACACATGATTCATTTTGTAAGTACCTGCTTGTTGAAACTGATGTGAGTTTTGGCGAAGGGTCTGCAAGGGGGGGGGGTCCTCAACAATGCTTTATGCTGAATTTAGAACTCCCTTATGTCTTACACTATATTCAAGTAAGGTACAAAATTTGGTGATTTATGAATAACGTGAATAAGAAGGCTTTACAAATTACAAGAAATTGAATTATCTTGCCAAAATCTTATGGAAAAGTGGCATGCAGGATGACCTTAATGATTGCATTTGCAATAAAATCATAAATGTCCTGTATTTACAAATGTTGACCATGCTACACTGAGAGATAGAATACTTTGTTGCTCATCATGTATGTGTTGACATCTCCCTGAGAAATTTGAATAACATAATAGATTTGCGTTCACTTTTCTTGGTTGTTTCTGTAGCAATTGTCCTGCTCCGTATTTTGCTGACGTCACTGCTGTCTGGGGCAGTAATTTGTCTGGCAGTCCAGATGACCTCTTCAAAAATATCGAGGCGATTGGACATCATTAAGCTTTTTTTAGTCCATGGTGGGTGATTGCAGATAGCAGTTTGTTGTCATTCCCAAAAATTTCTTCCACCTTGCACTGCATTTCAGCCTGTAGCATAGAGCATGGGCTACCAAATCATTCCCCCACAAGTGTAGAATTAACTGTCTGTATATTCACAACAGGGCAATTTTATGATTTCATGTGAAGTATGATGATCTAATGTCAAGACATATTATAATATAATTCTTCTTAGGCCACATCAATTTCTTGGTTAACGGATTCGCCGCTTCATTTTTTTCTGATTTGCAAATAAAAATAAAAATTCAGAATCAATTACAAAATGCTCATATTTTGCCCTGAACAGTTGAAAACAGTCCTTTTCATCCTAGATGTTACAGTAACTGTAACATCTTTCAATGCAATGGTATCATTTAAAGTTCAAAATTCATTGCTTAAATTTCGAACCAGCCTGGTGTGTTGACTTCATGGCTCCTATCATACCATTTTGGGCCATAATAGGATGCCTAGGCCTGTTTTTATTTTTTATTTTTTCCGCCCGCCCGCTCCATTATTTTTCTAGAAAAATCTGTTAACCAAGGCATTGAATTGGTGTGGCCTTAGCAAAGAATTAATGATGTTGGGACTAATTAGTTATGATATTATCATAACTAATTAGTCCCAACATCATTAAAAAAAAACCTGACACTCTTGTTCATGTGAGTATCTATGTTGGTGATAAAGTGTATGGATCATGGTACATGTTATTACATAGAACCTTTTGTAATAAACTGCCAGTGTTGCTTGAAATCTGATTTAAGCGTACCTTAAAGAGTGCGTAAAGGTTCCATTTTTCCACTTGAATGATCAAAGAAGCATAACATTTGCTCATACTTAAAGGTATGTTTACTAGAAGATAGAATTTCATGCAGTGCTGAGGCAACTAACCATACAATATACCGGTACATGTATGTATGTATATATGGTAACAGACTTAAAAAACTGTAAACACTCTTTTACTAGTGTCCTAACATTTTACAATCTGACAGGAGTCTAAATCCCTCCTACCATCAAATTGCAACATTATGTAACAAAACACTGGTTACAATGGTCTGGCAAAACTGATCAAGACAACCAACCAGAGGACTGATAAAATCTGGTCTATGTGGACAGGTGGTCACTATAGACAGGGTTCTTAATGAGTGTGTCAATGGATAAATTATCTAAGGCACTACCAATAAAGTGGTCACATTGGCCAGGTGGTCCTTCTGTAGATTTGTTCTCTTGTGCAGGTTAATTTGTATTTATTTCACTGCAGAAAAAATATCCCCATATGCTCATTTTTAGTAGATCTATACAGTTTTGTTCACCATCTTTATAAAATGAAGTTGTCCCTTCATTTTTCAGATCGATGTCACTGTTGCATGTTGCTATCATATTATGTCCTCAGCTGCTGATTTCTAAACCGGAAATGAGGAGTTGACAGAGGAATTTTTTTTTCAATTTCAATTTTCAATTTTATTAAGAACAGTCAACATAGCAGGGGTACGTAGTACTCCTGAATTGTGTGGACTTTACATAAGTACAAAAGACGCACAAGGTAATTACATACAAAAGTGGGACATGAAAGTTGATGATGAAACACTAGAACACTAGGTCTGCATTTGGCTATTGTACAGTCTAATTGTGCAGTGGAGTAACGAGTTGTACAGTCTGTTTGTCCGTGCCTTGAATTGAGTCGTAGTTGTGATTGGATGAAATGGGACAAACTATTGTAATTCTCAATGCCCTCTTCGCAATTCACTCCTCTTTCACAAATCAGAATATATATGATGACAGGAGTCTAAATCCCTCCTACCATCAAATTGCAACATGATGTAACCTAACACTGGTTACAATGGTCTGGCAATAGTATCTCATGTAGGTAAAAACTGTATCAATGCAGGCACTGATGCTTTTTAAAGACATCAAATACAATTTTTGGGCTACAAAACTGAGTTGTCAAAGTCATTTTTTGGTCATGTAGTAGAAGTTGAATCAACCCATAGCATACTGATATCTGTGAGGTAAAAATGCGACGTCACTGACGTCGACGGAAAACGGTTGTTTATTTTGTATCGAGGTTGGTTCTTGTGGTGGTACCAAAAAAATAAAGAGACGCCTCACATAGATTGTTTTGGAGTTATTTAAAATGCTTCAAGTATGAAATGATAGATGGAAATGTGCCCATAGAAATGAAAGTAAATGTCAATATCACATTTACTCATCTACAATATTTTCTGTTTTGCTGCCCTGAAAACGCGTTGGATGTCTCTTGATGGCCTTCTCATTCAGGGGTGCCAGAGTATACAGTGCAATTTTACGGAATACAGTGCAATTGTATTAGTATACTAGTAAAATTGCACTGTATACTAAAACGATTGCACTGTATTCCGTAAAGTCGTACTGCATACTAATACCATTGTATTGTATTCCGTAAAATTGCACTGTATACTAGTAAAATTGCACTGTATTCCGTAAAATTGCACTGTATACTAGTAAAATTGCACTATATTCCGTAAAATTGCACTGTATACTAGTAAAATTGCACTGTATTCCGTAAAGTCGTACTGCATACTAATACCATTGTATTGTATTCCGTAAAATTGCACTGTATACTAGTAAAATTGCACTGTATTCCGTAAAATTGCACTGTATTCCGTAAAATTGCACTGTATTCCGTAAAATTGCACTGTATACTAGTAAAATTGCACTGTATACTAGTAAAATTGCACTGTATTCCGTAAAATTGCACTGTATTCCGTAAAATTGCACTGTGTACTAGTAAAATTGCACTGTACTACAAGTAAAATTGCACTGTATTCCGTAAAATTGCACTGTATTCCGTAAAATTGCACTGTATTCCGTAAAATTGCACTGTATTCCGTACTGAAAATTGCACTGTGGTTTACTCTGGCACCCCTGACTCTAGCAGGCGCGCATATAGCCTCCTGGGCTCTGATTAAAAACTGCGATCTGTTCTCCTGTCGTTAGGACGACAGTCAATTAGTGGTGTCCCCTTGTTACTAAGCATCCCTCTGGGTATATAGTAATACATGTAGAACAGCTGATTTTTTATTCATGTTAATTTCGTGGGTACAAGAGTGAGTGATATCCGATACAAAATATCCCAAAGCTTATTTTGTTTTATTCATGAAAAGTTGGCTTCTTCTCTTTTGCTTTCACCCAATTTAGTGATACACCTGAGAAAAAGTTGAACTTGGTGTGCATGTTACCGTATTGTAGTAGGGCTGTATGTAGTGTCGAAGCAGAGGTTTGGGTTTTGGCTTATTTTTGGCGTGTTTTTAGGCTTTTTTATGTTTTTGTTTTTTTTGCACTGGAATTTTATACGTCATTCCAGTGCAAAAAAAAGGAACTCCGAAGCCTGGTAGTGTTTCTAGTTAAAAAAAACAACGCGATTTGCGAGTTAAAAAACAACGCGTTAAAAATCCTACAAAACGCAGTATCAAAACACCCACCCGCCTGGAGGCCTGCACAGGAGGCTAGTTGCATCTACTCTCCAACCAGAGGTTTGAGCATTTTTGCGCGTTTTAAGGCTTTTTTATCGGCTTTTCTTTTTTTTTTGTTTTAGTGCTGGCACTAAAAAAAAAGAAGGAAACCAGTACAAAAAAGAAAGCCCGATAAAAATTGCCAAAAACACGCCCAAAATAGGAGAGTAGGCTGTCTGTAATAGTTCAATACTTTAGTTCTGTTTCATAGCGCTGTAGAATCTGTTTCCACTACTCCCATTCGGTAGTCACGTTCCTACCATGTAACTCGAATGACAGTTTTCACCTTGTTTGATTTACCAAAGCGTTTTCACTTTGATACCCTCTTTGGTTGCTTTCATTATAAAATCTACGTGGTTATAAAGGTTGAACAAATGACATAGAGTATGGTATGGCAAATAATCTAGTCTTCGAATTCATTTCTTTACATTTTTTGTCTTTTTTCGTTTGATTGGCATGATCATGATACGACATTGGTATCGTTTTCCTTTTTTTTTGCAACTTACGGTATATATTTATATTTGCTCATTTTGAAACTGTTTCGTACGATTAACAGTTTGGTTGAAAACTTTTTTTAAACGGACGAAAATTCATGCGCGCGTGGATGTCATCCTTATTAATATCAAATCAACATGGCCTTAGAGAAAAATAAAATTGGAGAAAAAGTCGAAAAAAAATGATGATAACCTTGACCGAAACCTCTGCTTGGAGAGTATATTATAAGGATGCCTTTTTATGGAGTTGGGCGAAACTTAAGCCTCGTGTGGTCCTTACGGATTCATGTAGCAGTAGGAAGAAGGACAGGAACAGGTGGCCTGGTGGGTTGTGTTGACTGTGGAGACTAGCCTGGGTGCCAGACTGTTTCCAGGGTGGACACTGGCCAGTTCCTCAGCTTCAGGGCCGACATGCCCCCAAGGAAATTTTATCTCCACCCGATCCTGGCTAACTCTTGGCCTGACGTGCTATGCGTCTGACACCCAGGCTACTGCTAGCCTCCTTTTCAGGCGTTTCGGGATCGAGAGAGCTATGTAGGGCTGCCGGTCGGAGCTTCGATCTAGATCAGAAAATACCCTCTCCCAAAAAAGACGACCGATCCCGGAACGCCTGAAAAGGAGGCTAAGCTACTGCCTGGTGTGGTCAGGGCGGGCGGGAGGAGACCAGCGGACCGACGTAGTCAAAACTATGACGCGGGGACGATCATGTTCCTCTGGGCTTATCACCTGTTTCTGGACATGATTTAAGCAGGAATAAACTGGACTTAACGCCTTTTCCATATCATTTCTCCATGCCTGTATCTCGGCAAAGTAGTAATAATTTGACGTGCACCGTGTCTATCTTTTTTCAGCACTGTTGAAGCCATGGCCAATATTGGTATTAAAAATGCAATGGTTAAAACCATGTTTTTAACCTCCTTGTTAAAACGTTGACCTAGTATAGCGATATGAAATATTTGTTTGTCCGGGAAAAATGATATGGCAAAATAATCAACAAGAGAAGAGGAAGAAAGATACCTTACAGCAAAGGAGGTTATATAGCGACCTTGAAAACAGCCTGACCATTGCGCATATGCACAAATGTAGTCGAGTGTAGCGTTCGCAATGATAGCCTTTTCTACTCTCCAAGCAGAGGTTTGGGTTTTGGGGGTATTTTTAGTGTGTTTTTAGGCTTTTTTATCGGGGTTTCTCTTTTGCACTGAATTTTTGTTGGGTTTGGTGGGGAAAAAATTCAGTGCAAAAGAGAAACCCCGATAAAAAAGCTTAAAAACACACTAAAAATACCCCCAAAACCCAAACCTCTGCTTGGAGAGTAAGCCTTTTCAAGGTTTTCTATTATGGGCGCATCGCACACAATTGTTTTACAGCGTTTACACTCTTCCTACACAACTACAATTCTATTTCTGGAAGGCTAAACGATGCAGGTGTGTGTGAGGGTGGGTGAGGGGGTATCAGTGTAGTTAAGAATAAGGGATTTTGATTTCGTTTTCATATTTGACTGTTTAATCCAGCCCATTGATTGATAGCCCTTTGTTTCTCGCCACTGGGATGCTAAGCTGGTTTTAAGTCGTTTAACAGCAAATACACACTAATCATGAATACAGTGGTCGTATAGGCTGGAACTATTCAAGCTCGTTTATCCTGTTTGCACAGTTGTTATTGTTAACACGCTGTTTCCTTGTCAACATTTTCCTCTGTGCCAGTCACAGTTCCCGACATGATGTCATGCCGACTGGAAACACACGTATTTGTCATAAGGCCACACCACGTAAATTTTATGGATGACGTCCTTTGGAGACCCTAAATCTAATGCGAGAGGGCGAAAAAAAACAAGAAGGGCCCTAAAAAACAAGATGCCTAGATTAGAAATATACTAAGAGACGACAAATGTTAGGACACAAATTGAATGAGGTGACACAGTGTAACAAGCAACAAGTCTTTTATTCATCATCAAAACAGCAATAAATCAGGTGGAACAGCAGTTGTCGTCTTGTGCTTTGGGGAGATAGATGGAGCGGTCAGCAAGTTTCTTCAAATGTGGCAGCATGTACCAAACTGAATTCCTAATGGAAGTCATGATTTCCTTGCTTGATGCTTCAATCATAAGCTTTGGTCCGTATAAACCTATTTGCCGCACTGTCGTGACTCTTTGGTCATAGTTACAGGAAGCGGAATTTCTTGTTTTTTTTTTCTAGGAACAGGCCAAAATCAATGCGCGCGCGGACGTCATCCATAAAATTTACTTGGTGTGGCCTAATCAGTGCGTCATCGCATGTACACCAACACTACGTGACTAATGTATAAAATACTTTTTTCAATGTCTGTGAGGCCATATCGCTGTTGTTGCTCCATAGCATGCCAAAAACTGGGGGTTTTGGTGGTCTTCAGGGTCTTTGGGAGCTTTTATGTGATTTTCTGATTGCATGTAGACAACATAGCCGGCCTGGTTGAATTACCCGCACTTGTTTTAGAACTGGGCTAATCAGAAAACAGCCGAAGACTACCAAACCTCCAGTTCTATATTACTTTAAGGCTGCTACGGAGGCTAGTTGTATCTCCCGTTCCTGGACGACCCTGTTTGTTATCAGCCGCACATGTCATTGTCGCACTTGCAGTGATTTAGCCTGAAGAACAACAGATAGCAGAAAGCCGCCGGATGAACTCGGTAGTCACGTAAAGTCAAGCCAAATAAAATCTGCATGCATGAGGCATTGTGTGACCATTGTGTTGGTGGTCTACTCTCCAAGCAGAGGTCTGGGTTTTGGGGGTATTTTAAGCGTGTTTTTAGGCTTTTTTTTATCGGGGTTTCTCTTTTGCACTGAATTTTTTTCTCCACCAAACCCAAAAAAGAAGTAAAAATAAAAAAGCCTAAAAACACGCTAAAAATACCCCCAAAACCCAGACCTCTGCTTGGAGAGTATTGGTGGTCCGCTTTTTGTTTCATCACCACTACGACATCAGGAAAACTTTTATATGGAAAGCCAGACATGACGCATCTGTGGTCATCCTGACATTGAAAAGAGAAAATCGCCACAGGATGTCGGTCGTTAGACTGGCTTGTTACTCGGGCTATTGTAAAGTTTGTAATGAGGCTGTTGTTAGTGACGTTCATTTCCTGGTAGCAGTGTGTATACCTTAGCCTCTACCAGGTTTGGGGAGGCGGCTGGAAGAGTAGAAATCGGCCAAATAGAGAGATAAGCATGCCAAGGGAGTTTGTCCGTTGAGAGAACAGTGCAACAATGACATGTGCGGCGAACTGTTCTCTGACAAACTCCCTTGGCATGCTTATCTCTATTTGGCCGATTTCTACTCTTTCCAGCCGCCTCTCCAAGCCTGGTGGAGGCTATGTATACATCACTCTGCCTTTGCATCGCTCGTAGACAATGCTTAGCTATCGATTGAACAAGTGGGACCTTTTCTTTTCTAATTTCAGTGGACGGATGCAGCTTCCAAGAAGCCTGAAAACATCTGCTCTACTCTCCAAGTAGAGGTTAAGGCTTCTTATTTTTGGCGTGTGTTTAGGGCATTCTTTTTGTACTAATATATTTTTCATAGCCTCTACCAAGCTTCGGAAGGCGGTTGGAAAGAGTAGAAATTGACCAAATAGAGAGAAAAAACATGCAGAGGGAGTTAGTCCGCTAGAAAAGTACAGTTTTAATACCGCACCCGACAGCCTGGTAGAGGCTATATTTTTAGGCAAGCCCAACAACTTGTAACTGTCTGGAAAATTGCATACTGTCTTTGCAGCCACCAGATTGCATATGTATCCGCTCGTAGAATCAGTTCTAGACTTACTGGGCCGGGTTCTGTATTAACAGAAGTACGATGTTAAATGAGGTAGAAAAGCAGATGTGACGATTGTTGCCTCCTACCACAGGGGAGTAGACGGTTGACTTGGCTTCCACTGAAGTATGGCAAGCGGGCAGCCCATTTCTCTCAGGCCAGACGTGCTGCTCTCTTCAACAGACTGCTTCATTTTACGATCACATCGTGTTTCCGGGACCACCGATGACGGTCTGCCCGCGATATTTGCCCAAACGAAGAATCACACATTGTTGGAATACGCTACAGTTGCTCGGAGGCGATATTCAAACTCTGGTCCGTCAGCCGGGGACACCCTCACGACAAGTGTCGACCGCTGAACTTCTTCTCAAATGTCTTCATCAGACCTAATTATACTGAGGAGACACAGAAGTCCTCGTTTCAACCACACACCACTTGGCTTCTGGGAAAGCCGTTTATAGACGTATAAATAGCCACTTTTATTTCTGCGGACTTTAACGATATGTTGTTGTAGTCATCCGCACACGAAGAAAACACACCACATACATTTTAACGTTATTAGTTTTATTGTTGGCAAATTTCCTGGTGACAACGATCAGTCAAGATGATAGTTCATGTTTCAATATTCAGTTAGGGCTACAGACAATTCTAAAAACGTTACTTCCCATGATATTCAAGTAAACCAGTCGACCACTCTTTAGCAGAGAAACAATTACTTGTATTCTAAACACTAAGAAAATCAAGTTAGGTTTGGTATTACTTAAAGGTGTATTCGTTGTGATTTCATACGAACACTGAATGGGCAGAGGAACTAAAGTAAAGCGTGCACCACTAGCTATAGAACTCCGTACAGATGATATAAAACATTTGCAAAACTAGTTTGAATTTGAAAATGCATAATTTTTCACCAACTTGATGTTTATTCTAGAGGAAGTTAATCATGTTTTCAAATCGTAAAGAGCATCGAAAACACCTACATCGTTATATTAGGCAAGTAAAGTGCGTTTTCAGTGAGTGACGCTTCTGGGAAAAGTGTAAATTTTCATGCTGACAAAGTCCCTGAGATCACAAGAGGCACTGGTATCCGGAGCCACTACCAGGCTTCAGAAGTGGCTGGAAAGAGCAGAACTTGGTCAAATGGACAGATAACATGCCAGGGAAGTTGGTCCGCGGTATTAAAAGAGTACATTTGCCGGAAATGTGTACTCATTTGTACTCATACCAACTCCCCTGGCGTTTTATCTGTTGTTCTGCTCTCAGTCCAGCCACTTCCGAAGCCTGGCAGTGTTTCTAGACTGATTTGCGAGTTACTGTGCAGCTTGGTTTGCATCTTATAGCTCCTGTGCAGGCCTCCGGGCGGGTGGGAGTTTTCCATACTGCGATTTGGACTTTTTATACGTTCTTTTCCCGGTCATCCTACATACGGCCATCCGCCCATATAGAAGGTAGGTGAGCGGGTACAAACTTTCTCTGGGCGGCTGGTAGTATGATGGGCGGCAAAAGAACGCGTTAAAACCCTATAGTATACTGTACCTATAGTATAAAACGCAGCATCAAAACTCCCACCCACCTGGAGGCCTGCACAGGAGGCTAGTTGCATCTACTCTCCAACCAGAGGTTTGAGCTTTCGCTTATTTTTCATTTGCGCGTTTTTAGGCTTTTTCATCGGCTTTTCATTTTTTTTTTTAGTGCTAGCACCAAAAAAAGGAAACCAGTACAAAAAAGAAAGCCTGACAAAAAAAAATGCCTAAAACACGCCAAAATAAGCCAAAGCCCAAACCTCTGCTTGGAGAGTAGGTTGCGTCACCTGTCCCGGCCACGATTAGGCGAACACCTGCAGTTCAGTTAGCAAACAAGAGAGGGCATGATCTGTTGTGATCAATACTTGCAACGTTGGAACAAGACCAAGAAAATATTCTAACCGTACATTCAGTCTACAACAGTCCATGGAGGTAGATTAGTCTATTGCTTCTGGATCTAGAGACAGAAAAACAACTATATGATAGAATGACGAGTTTTACGTCGCCGATACGAAAGCTTATAAAAGAAGCAAGCTCGATGTCTGCTGGGCTGGGCAAAGTACATTCCGAGGTTGCCAAAGTTTTAATCGTCACAAAGCAAGGGAGGTTTAACCTCCTTGGTCAAAGAAACCGTACCCAAAGTGCCTGTTGATCGACCACGCCACCCTGACACCTAGTCCCAGACCTTCAAAGACACGACAAAGCATACATATGTTGTTAGGGATAAAAGATACATGTTTACCCTCAATCTACGCATAATCTGATCTGCCCTTCCGCGTATTTTGTTGCCGATCTCTGGTTTCCTAATAGTATCTGGAAACAACGGTCCTCGTGTCGATGAGTAACCGGAGTAAAAGTAGACCGTCGGAGAGTCAAGACGAAGTAAAGCGATCGGCCCCACGGCTGTTGGCAAAGAGTGCGAGGGGCGATCCAGAGGAGGCCTTCTCATGTTCCCCCTACCAACCGCAGGCTATCGACCGGCCCGTCCTACCGCCGCCGTCCCGCCTCCTGCCCCCGCGGCCGAGCCCGTTCAGGTACCCGACAACAGTCGGGCACGGTCTTCCTTCCTCTTCCCCCCACATTTCGACCACTTTCTTCACTTCTTGGGCGACGTACGGTGCGTACAGCATACCCTGGGAAAATTTTAGGTCAAATTAGTCACACGCCTATCAACTTTCGCCTATAATAGACAATGTTTACACAACATCTCATTAAAATAGGACAATAGCCAATAGAAGAAACGTCAACTTGTCGGCACGGAATACATAATTGATCTGCGCATGCGAACTGTGGCAGCGCCTCCAAATAATGCATCTGTCGGCCGCTGCGGTTCCCACAGCTCGAGACCCAGGCTGCTGTGTAATATTTTTCGATCGGGAGGAATACCGTCGTCGTGCATGCCCAACCTAAGCGATCCCAGCGCCGTTCAGCGGCTCCCGTTTCCCCCACAATCACTCAGGAAAGCTGTTGGGAAATTGGCACGAAGTAGGCATGGTTCATAGAGGGGCTTTCCTACTTACAGCTGTTGGAATAGTGCTGCTAACTTCCACGATACAGGTACCTATTTTCAGTTTTATAATGAGCGGTACGCGTGCTATTTCACATTGCAGTTTTCATTACAGCGATATGAGTTTCTCATGTTTCTTATATCGTGTGTTTCTTTGGAACTTGTTTTTCCAGCTCTCCAATGCTTCAGGATACTTCGAGCTGCAAATTAACTCGATACAGAATATCGCGGGCCAGCTCATCAGTGGAAACTGCTGCGATGGAGTGAAAGATTATGACGGGTCTTGTACACAGGATGCGTGCGATACTTACTTCAGAGTTTGCCTTAAGGAGTACCAAGTGAAACCGTCGGCAAGTGGAACCTGTACGTTTGGGAGATACACCAGTCCCGTGTTGGGTGGAAATTCTTTTTCCCTGTCAAACAATGGAAACAATGCCGGACGAGTCAGGCTTTCATTCGACTTCGGTTGGACGGTAAGTAAACTGGGGTGAGTGACGGGCGGGCATGTCAGGGGGACTCTAGAGCGTGTTACACGGGCTATGGTAGCTGACAAATTTATACGAGCACCACGGTTCGGTAGCTGTTGCTTGCACAGAGTTGTGGAAAACGCCAGAAGTTCCTTTAGAGCCTTTTAAGGGCATGTGAGAAGACGCTAATCTGTACCGTCCCAGAGTAACAGGTTCCCGGGCATGCCGCCGTGGGGTCGGCGGTGCGGTAGGGCGAGGGAGGGGGTGAAGGCTCGGTACTAAGTGTGTGTACGTCTCGGTAAAAACTAACGGGAAATCGGACTAGTCTTGAAGGGGTTGGAAGGATAGGTCCAAGTTGTTGGGGTTTTACTGCTTTGTGTGCTAACTGTGAATGGGGTGTATGTTTACCAAGTGTGCGAAGATTCTCACGTTGTGCCGCTAGCGTGCTTGGTGGGAGCGTGTCATGTTGTTGGCACCTTGTTACTACTGTGTACCGGGCAAATCCCGAGTAGGAACCCAGCGCTCTCGTGGTGTGGCGCGCTCACTCACACAGGGCCTTTCCGCAAAGGGATATCGCCGTATTTGGTGTTGTGTTCTCCGTCAAAATGTGAGCGGTGGACGTGGTGAATGAATGGAAAATCTTCGCTATTGTATAAGGGGATCGATGACCTGGCTGACTACACTGGTCCTGACCGTATTTTGCCTTGACTGAAAAGGTTTGGAGGTTACTACAAGTCGCCCAAGTGGCCCTGTTTACCTGTGGGCGCTACGAGCTATATTGCACACGTGGTCGCACAATTATATACCTCTCAATAACACAGTATTACAATTTCACGGAGACAATAGGAAAGTGTGAGGGACAAAGCCAGTTGTGCATGTTACAGTTTGTTTTTCTTGTCTTTGTTAGGACATTTATTTTGGGTTCCGTCCTGTTGTCATGTTTCTTTCAGGGGGTGGCACTAGCCACTGTGTGACCAGGCGGACAGAGGTCATTTCGTCCATAGTCCGAATCTTTCAAATAAAATTAATGTAACTGTTCGCACACACAGCAATTGTAGGTTGTATGATAATGCATTTTGTGTGTGTGTGACTACAATTTTCCAGAGAGAAAGTCTGTTGTTGTTGTGTTTTTGAAGCCAATCATATGATGTATAAATATTTAAGCAGGCCCAGCTACCCAGACTCATTACTGCAGCATTTGTGTCCTGACGCACACCAGTACCAGCACAAACTGAAAAACAACATTAACATATTTTTTTTGAAGTCTTATATAACACTGAAAAAAAAAAACAAAGGTATGATGACCTTTTGACAGGCTTTCCCGTGAGAAAATGTCACCAAATTTTAACTTGTGAAGGCTGTTCACTGATGATTCTCACCTACAGCAAATCACACCATCTAATTTGGCATGAAACAAATACAGCCAATTGTTACCAGCTGTTGCCATTACCAGAACACAAGTTCCACTTCTACAGGACATAGTTAGCTCCAGCTGTTAATACCTCTTTAGTCGGAGCGCCCCTCGAAAATAAATAGTCGATTTGTCCCATCAATATTTCAAGACCAGACTGATCAATACTAAGCCGGTAGAACCAACTTGAACTAACATAAAGTCCTGGACATAACTTATCTGCAATTTTGACAAGAAGACAATGGTGACATGATTAGCTCTTGAAAGATAGTGATTTGAGAAATATTGAATTTCCTATTGTATTATTCATGGTGGTGGCAAGACAAAGAGCCATGTCCAAATGCCATGGGAGCTCTCTTTTGTTTTTCTTGGACAACACTTTCAAGACTTGTGATCCATTGTGAAGATCCAGACATGAATTTTTTGTTACAAATCCTAAAGTCAATACCTTGTTAAAGTGCCAAGAACCTTTCTGCCCATCACAAATGTCATCACTGGCAAAAAATGGTTCAATTTCATTTTTCTCACTTCAATGTCCTATTCTGAGTCCACCATAAAAAGGATGCCTTAACTTCGTATTAATGTACTAGTATTAATTTGTACCCCAACCCTGTCTGTGTTTGACAACTTTGTACCAGAATTTGTGGACCAACATCAACTTCAGTTTATATACAGATTTACATGTCATGGTGTACATTATCATTAATTCTTCCTGCTAAGCATTTGCTCCATCCATGGCCCCAAAATTTAATCATCTTTTTGATGGGATAAAGTTTCTAATAGTTAAGAAGATCAGGAGCTAATCTTTTATTCAATTCAGATTGATTTAGCTTGTCCCGTCAAATATGCTCAATGTCCTGATTGAGAAACTACTCCCATTATTGGTTGAACATGTAGAGATGGATACTATAGAGTCAGATTAGAAGATCCTGTAGTTTCACATTCAAATACTTAGTCATCACTAGAAACACTTTTATTGTCTTCGTCAGAAGAGTATGCATTCAGTTTCGCCCTGGTGTGGGTCTGTATGTAGGACTACTGCACACAATACATTTTGTACAAGGTACCTCGGATGTACGAGGTCCCCCTTGTCTCTTTCCCCCATTAGCAAACAGACGCCAAGACCAGTGGGTAACAGGTCCTACAGGAGAAATTTGAAATTCATGAAGCCAAACAAACCATCAGTATGCAGAGCAGGTGGCGGGAACACAGAGAGACCTGTTCAGTCAGTCCGTGTTCCTCTGTTTGCAGTCCTTGGGCTTCCCCCTCCTACTCCTTGGTCACACAACGTTTAGCCAAGCAAGGTCAGGTGGACTCTCCACTTGGTCCGTTTGCATGTCTTCCACCCATTTGTCCCCTTTATCCCCGCTTTTAAAGCAAGTCAAACATGTAATGGAGCAAATTATGGGCTTGCGTCCTTGTCCTGATGATACCATCAATAACTGTAGCCTCTTTTTTAGTAGGCTCTACAATCGTAGGTAGAGCGCAAGAAACCGAGTACTGGGAACTGAGATGCTGCCAGAACAAAAGCATATTGCAAGCCTGTCAAACGCCAGACTTGTAGAGGCTATGTTAACTGTTCCAAGAGCTCAAAGTGATGGCAGACAAATGTAAAATGTGAGATTTCTTTGTTAGAAAAGGTTAAGAATATTTGTACTCAAATGGCCTGACTGATGTAATTCAGTCACTTGCTTTCATATATAAAGACTCTTGAAGTTGGAACAATTTGGTAAAATACCGTAACTTAGATTTTAAAGCAGGTATTTTTATAATGATCATGTTATTTCAGAAAGAAGTTTCTATTATAGTATTTGACCAATGCATTTCACTTTGGTGCTCCAGCTATTTTTCTATCTGTATTGGTTTATCCTATTGTAAAAACAACAGTCCAATCCATATAGCCAAACTTTTAACTTGTTCTAAATACAGAGAGTGTTTTGCAGAAAACTAATGATCAGTTTTGGTACAAAATGTCCCATGATGCTAGTTCATGAAAATACATAAGGATGGTCCCTAAAATAACCACAACTTATTGAGCTAATTTACATTCTACCTTCCCGATAAGTGAAACATTTTACCTACAGTTGATGATAGATATTAGATCAGAGCATTACGTTTTATGAAAAGAAGCTATTAAAAAGTAGATTATGTATTCACATGCGATGAGAGAAATTATAGTATCTTATCTATTATTCATGAGCAACAGTTTTAAAGCTAAGCAATTTGAATATTTTATTAGTTGCTGTGTCCTATATAAAGGTCATATTATCGTTATCAACAATATCTATGTGTATGTTTGAATCGGTATTTGTTATTAAATGTAAATATTAGTCAGCAAAGGACCCAGGCTGATGTTTAAAACTGTTGTATAGAAATTATACATATATATATGATCACGGTTTGTTTGATGTTTTCGAAGTCCACGCAATTGTGAAGGATTTGCTCAATGACAAAGGAGTAAATCGTACGTAGGTGTGTGACAAAGAGGCTTCCATTCAGTTGCTCATGAAATATTAATAAAGATTTACAGCGTACACGGCGATGTCAAAACAGTGAAAAAAATTCTTGGTGCTGTTGTGGCATACAGAAGGGTTCTTAGATCTGTAAAATAAAATCTGTCCTGATTTCAAACTCCATATCTGGCCTAGTGGATCATATCCGTCAACTTGGCAGACATGTAGATATCTGGTATTTCAGGATAGGATCCTGTGCCTAGGATCATTATAACGAAAGTGAAAAAGAATGTCGACTCAATATCAGCAGAGTTCACTTCTATTACCCGATTTGTACACAGACAAAAACTTGACGCTATGAAAGCTACTTAGGGCCTGCTACTTACTCGAGTGTACAAAAACTGTGTACGCTGAATTTTCCTGCTAGATGGGTAGTGTCAAGAACGTACGCTCAGATTGTGTATTACTTCGAGGGCTGGCAGATGATTGTAACTTGTGATATATTCTTGATGTGTACTTCGAAGCAGGCTGATTTATACAAAGAAAAAAATCTGCTTATGCAATTTTTATACCATCATGTATTTGCCAGTGTATTAATGGGGTCTAGACTACTGCATGCTTAGTTTGAGCTGCCATGTCTAGTTTCAGGTGACATGTGGTACTGGTGGTGTGCATGAATGAGGGGGAGAACTCTGTACCAAACCCTGTTGACCACTTAAAAGATCCCTATCTGCACATGTCAGTGTTAAGTTTCCAACAAGACTTGTAGTAGCCAAGAGAAAGTGAGCAGTGTGCTTGCTGCTATTCCATATTTGGCCAGACAGATGCCGTGATTGTTATCACTGGTCCATCCATCTTGCCAGTCAATCGTTTTTCTCCACAATTTCCTACATGGCAAATGGCTACCCAGAAGATCAGGCCACTAGAGGTTTATATTTAGAGCTGCTTTAAATAGCTGTCAGTGAGATTCATGCAAACCCCATTACAATCTTGTGCACCACTACCAACCAGCGGGAACAAAATACATTCTAGCCCCGTGGGCATCCGCCAATCAATTTTCTCCCTGGCAGTACTTTGACGTTGTCATTAGAAGTGAGAGACCTGAACTGAAAAAGTGAAAATATACAGGAGAAAGTTTCAGATAGAGGTCATTGGAGGTTATTCTAAAAGGATTTTATTGAAATGCCTCTTTTATAGCTACAGTATATAATAGATAATATTCGGATTTTCCTGTACCCACCACATTGAAATACACATGACAGGTTTCTTTTTTGTCACCATTTCAGTCAAAGAAAACTGGACAGTATCAGTCATATGAGGGTCTGCATGGGGGAACTTGGCAACATTGAATGGTAAATTAAGGAGGGTAGGCAATGCTTAGTGGTACATTTATGAAGACAGCAACGCTGAATGGTAAATTCAGGAGAATTCCTACACATGAGAGTAGAGAGTAGAGTAGAGTAGAGTAGTAAGCATGTATAAACACTTGTGTTAGATTTATGTATCTTGAAGTTCATAAAAAAAGGGCTGTGAATAGTGACACAACCACAGAAGATGTGCCATTGTGTAGCTATATTTTGTCTTTGGGCAATCTGGTGTTCAACAATGTGCTATTAAAGAATTTGTCACACTGAATTCTGGATAACATCGTGCTACTTTGAATCATAGGGACCAATCACACTTCACAAATAATTATCGACAATTAGAGGGGGGGACTACGATTAAGTGTAAAATAAGATAACTTGGTACGTCTCATGGTTAAAGTCATTCGGACCTTATACAGTAGGCACGTTTCTCAGAACTTACAAGTGTAAAGCTAGGAGAATAGTGAGCACAATACGATCCAAGAATTGCCCCCGCAGTGGCACAGTGACATCATAAATGCTCATCCGCGGGGCGTGTAATTATTTCTTGGCACGTAGTATCGTGTCTGTAAGCGTGGGAAAAGTCGTGTCAGGCAGGATAGGCGCTGCAGCTATCATCCACCGGGTCAAAGGGTCATATCCTGAGGGTGCTTGATCAATTGTTAAAAATCTGATGCTCGGAGGGCAATATATGGCTGACAGGGTCACAATGTTTGTTTGTTTTTCAGTCTATTGTCAATCAGCAGGGGCCTGGAAGGGTTACTGCTTGCCCATTGTGAGTTGGTCCGAATAACACCTTCCAAGGATGTCTTGATGGCCATTAAATGGCTCCAGTCTGTTTTGGCTGTATCGTCCTTGCCAAGGTGTGCTGTCCACTGATGCCCATCTGTCAGCAAACCCGGCCTGTGTGTCCTGTGGCCACTTGACCACCTCTGTGGATAGCTTGGGTCAACATTTGGCCCTTGGTGTAAGGACAGTTCATTTGGAATTCGGACCCAGGGGGACAAAAAAAGTGGTCCACACTTCCCCTCACAGTGATGCGTTACAAATTATTCTCAAAGTGAAACTTTACAGTGCGAGACTCGAACCATGTCCTGAACTATGCCAGCTCAGTGCCGGACTGGCACATACACCTGCTGGTAGTAATCTTGATTGTGTTCTGGGAGAATAGATTCTGTTTGTTTTTGCCAACAGAGGAAAAAGGAACTAGAGGTTATCTGGGTTAAGTTGGCACATCCTGGTCTGGCCTTGTCTCTGTTTACACCAGTAACTGGCTGAAAATCCTCTTTCTTCGCATGCCACTGTTTTCCCACGACTGATAACGATAAACGTGCACTGATGGGGGACCGCATGCCCTTTTCCGTAGAGTGTAATCGGCCATTTTAATTCTACGTAAAGCGCATTTTGCATAGAGCATAATTTGCCATTTTGATCCTACGTACTCCGTTGTAGCTACCCAGAATTTATCATAACATGTAATGCAGAGGCTTTTTGAATCCAGCGTAATACGTAGCCGCCTCTCAAAATTTTATGTAGAGCGTTGTCCAGACCCCCCCATGCAGGCCCTCACTGGTCAGTAAGAGTATAATGCATTCAGAGAAACATAATCATCTGTAATATATTTTGGGACAACTTTTAGGTCTCTTGGGATTATAGCCAGTAAACAGTACAGGAATATTTCACTGTACCATGTCCTAAAATTTTCAACTTCACCAAATTTAAACTTTTGTTACTCATTTTATCAGCAGATGATTTTTGATATTGTACATTACAAACATAGGACACTTGTTTGTTATCATATTTAAAGGTACCAAATCTATTTCATATTGAAAACTTGTGAAATTGAAACTTCTGACCCTGACAGTGTCCTCAGATAGTTTTCTCTATATTAAACACAAGACACTTGTTTGTAGGCCTATTGTATTGAGCAAGCAACTAAAATGCCTCTACTACTAGGAAGCAGCAAAGGCTGTATATTAAAGCGAAGACTGCGTCATGTTACAGTTGGTGACAGGAAATGTTGACGTCAGAAGTTTCTGCCTCCGATGGACTCCCCCTTTCTCAGAACCAGTAGTTGAACAGTTGGCGTGCTTTCGACATGAGATACAAATGTCTCCCTGGGTCATCACATGAAAATAGCTCCTCAAATTACATATGGACGGAACAGGCATTGGGTCTCAATGGGCGGCCGATTGAGTGATTGTTGCCAAGTTTTCTTGCGCCTGTCTGTATGCTAATGTAGCTCTTGATGTCATGTTGGTAACACGATGGTCTGGGTAGCATTCCACTATAAAAAAATACTATAATAAGATTTATGCTATAAAAAATAGTGTAATAAGAAGTATGGAAGGTCAATGTACATGACCTGATTTAAACACACAGGCAAAAAAATTGCGCACGTCAAATTTTTCCCGCTCCTAAATCAGCCTACTTGACGTACCTGAAGAATATACGTTTATTATTTTACCTTGATGGCTGGCGTAAATCTGAATGTACATTCTTTTCTTATTTTGAAATAGACTCTAGGCCAATTTACACGCTAGAAAAATGTAGTATACTCAGCGTATGCAGTTTTCGTACTTCAGGTTCTTTCGCTTGTAAAATTAGGTCTACATGGAGTCATCATTGGTATTAATGTCCCTCATCAAAGCTGAATTGATATAACGTTGGTAAAACCTAACAGAAGTTAGCAAAGGATGTCAAGACTTGTGTCACCAGTAACTACATGTAAACAGGCTTTAATTAGGTTAAAACACAATTACCTCATTTACTCAACTAGAAGAGATGGTCCATACAGGGTATCATTGCCCTACGTAGTCCCTGTTCCCACTAGGATAAAATTGTCCCTGATCAAGCCAAATAGATTGGTGACTGGCTTCGATCCGGTCAACTTTACCCCAGTGGGAACGCTCGCTATCCGTTAGGTCCGAGATGAAGCCAGCCAGCAATGATCCACGTCACATAGCTGATCCAGATTGAACCGAACTGAGCCGGATAGGGAACGTTCCCACTTGGGCAATAAACCGGTCACCAGTTTACAATGTATTTGGCTTGATCCGGACAATTTCATCCTAGTTGGAACAGTCCCATAGTTTATATTGGAACCATTTAGCCATCAGACCCCACAGGTGTTCAGATATAAATTGAAAAGTTTATTGCAAGTTCCTGCCTGTAGGCAAGACAAGTACATATAACTTGAAAGGGGGCCCGCAAGCCCTTTTCCGTAGAGCGTAATCGGCCATTTTAATTCTACGTAGAGCGTAGACGCATTTTGCGTAGAGCGTATTCGACGTTTTAATTCTACGTAATGCCTTGTAGCCACTTGGAATTTATCATACAGCACAATCGAGAGGTTTCTGAATTCGGCGTAGAGCGTTGTTGGGACCCCCCCCCCCTGCAGGCCCTCTTAAAAGTAGAGGATGGACAATGGATAACAATATAGTATGTGACTACTCTAACTACTAAGCACTAGATTCTAACTTGTCGGGTTTGACTTCTTTTGTCGGAGACAGTGGGAGACGAAAGATCCCACTTTTTCTATGATGTGTGGGTTTTGTGATGTTAAGAGGAGAGTAGTTTTCTTTTTGTCTGTAAACGTGGAGAACTTTCTGGGTCGCACACTGTGATTAACCATGACCTTGGCCAAAGCCACCATGCTTGTATCTACAGATTCTGACATGTTAAAGCCCTGTGTGTGTTGAAATTCTAAACAACATTCAACTTTGCCCTGGATGTTAACGCTCGAAAAAGAAGATAGCAGCAGCTCACGTGTTTAGCTGGTTACCTGGTGTGTGTTTTCCCACCACTGGATACAGGCAGTGGTCTCTTGCCTGCTTAATGAACCCAAGAGTTGTGGAAACAAGGGAAGTTTTAATGGGTAAAACGAGCCGCCTTTGCTGCTCAACTGTTGAAAAACACTGTCACCTGAGACTGTTTATCCACCATCTCTGGCTGTCCATCCCAGACACAGCCCTTCTAATTGCACAGAATAACACCAGGCTACTGAACTATGTCAACTTTTACAAACTCTCTCAGGGACGTTTTTTTTGGTTACCTCTTCTTCAATAGCGTCACTTTTGGCTTAATTTATCTGATGTGGAACCATTTTTGAAGATGAACAATGAAGGATTATATCAGCAGCACTTAAAACTCACCCATGGGCCAGTGACATACTCCAGATTGCTACACACACAAAAAAGGTGGACAGTTTCTGGATTTCTTAGTAGTTCTCCCACAGTTCAATGAAACTTAACTCAAGCTTCCTGAAGGTGTGTTAGGGCTATGCTGTAACAGTCTTCAAATTATGAAAAAGAGAAGAAAAAATAAACAAATAAGAAGGGGAGGGGACATTGTCCATATTATGTAAACAAACAGCTTCAATTGTATATAGACAATTGAGGCAAACAGGAATAGGACCAATAAACTTTACCTAGCTACTCCCATAATGGATGTATTAGCCTAGAAAAAGTCACCTTTGCCAGGTCTAGTGGTCCATTACTTGGTACCCTTCTTTTTTCTTTCATCATGAGGCCAGGTTATTATTTAATACATGTATATAGGTAATAGACTGTGATGTTATGAAATGTATCTACCAGATATTGAGATGAATCTGTCTTCACGGGAATTTTAGTCACACGGTGCATCTGTTAGCAAAGAAAGAGCACGTAATTCTGTTGCTATTGTCTTTAAGCTTCAGTCTCTGAGGTACATGTACTGTATATTGCTACTGAATTGTGTTGGCTGGTCAATGTTCTATTGCACTTATTCTATACCTCCTGGGTGCTGGGCTAGTTTGGAGGACCAACTTATTTTTTATTTGTTGGATAGAGTAGATGCAGCCAGAGTATCTTAATTTTAGTTCCTATGATTGCCCGGTGACTTCTGAGCACTCTGAAGCGGACTGTGATACCAAGGAGACCATAGCACGGCACAGGTTCCCTCGGACAGTCTTCCCATGACTGCCGCTGACCCAACTTGTTGTCATTGACGTAACAATGCACACTAAGAGTGTTTGCCTTCAGTGGTGTGTATGTTTAACTGTCAAGCAACCCACCTATTAATGTGGCTGTTTGCATATTTGTGTAATGTCCTGCAGGGGGCTTTGAAACTCACCCCCATGTTCCACCACGACCTGGTTGAACATTGTTACGTTTCAAACACAACCGTGGGAAAAGTAAACTGTTGTAACTGTTAGATGGCGGCGATAAACTGGCCCTAAATCAGTGGCACTTCATTGTCCTCCATCTTGTTCATTTTCGATTGGAACTTTTAATACCGCATTTATTGCTCTTATCTTGACAGTTTCTAGAGATCCCTAACTTTGTACCGACCGCAATTCTGGATTAGGAAGGAGTTCCCAGTGAGCACCTGTATGGTTAATATTTTCAGGATAAGTCAAGATGGGTCGGCCCATTTACATAGTGGGGGTGCATGGCAGGTGTAAAGATTGCCATATAGTTCACTCACCATCACCAATTAATTGCTAAGGAAGCAATGGCACCTCCTCTTGGTGTGAATACTTTCTCAAGGTCTTCAGTTATAGATGATGTCTTCAGGTTCCTTAAGGCCTACTTTACAAGCTTATAATCCCATATTTAAGCATGATGTAAAGCATGCGTAAAGGCTGGGTTCCTCCAGTTGTCGAAAGAGAAGGGGAACCTTTACGCATACTTTAAGATATGCTGAAATATGGGATTTTATGCAGTGTTACACAGTTTTTTCTGATATCGATGGCTAATAGCTTATACACATACAGTCATAAAGAATTGCAAGACACCTGTTGCAATTGAATTACAGTTGTGACCTGTCATAATAAATTTTATTTCTAGCTTTAAGTCTGCACATGCCTTTTTTCGTGAGGTGTTTCAAGCCATTTTAATTCACCGTTAATCATAGCCAGTTGCTTTAAATCAACGTTAAGCAATACTTTGTGCTCAAAGCATAATTGGTACATGTCGCACGTTTTTTAAACATTATTGAAAAACTCTTGGTATCATGTAATCATTTGTCAAATTTTCCAAAAGTCATAACAAAAGATCATTCCAAAGAAGTTGTTCCCAAATACTTACACATGAACAACTTAATTTAGGCATTGCTGGCCTTCCTGAATTTACCTCTAAGCGGTCCTGCCAGGATCCCCCCATGCAGACCCTCCTACAGTGCACACAATGGCTGTTAACTTAGAAAAAAAAGTAGGTGTTAGAGTTTGAAGTGATGGACTGGAAAGGTCAATGAACCTGTGACTGTTGTAGTTGTCCTCCAGACAGCTGCTCTAGCCCCTCAAGTTTAAAACAGTCAGGGATGACTGAAATGACAACTGCCCTGCTGTGAGAAATCATACAGGCAGAGGATTTACATCTAACTGTAATCTGATTTCAAAAGTTTTAACTCCCTGAAACAACCATTTTTGAGAAGTGGTTACGGTTCAAAACCTGCCTTCACCCAGTCAGATAGAACCACCCTTTTTCTGAGAGTTCACATTTTAAAACCAGTTCTCCATCCACCAATGACTACTGTTGTTTTTCTGAGAGTTCACATTTCAAACCAAACCTGTTCTCCATCCACCAATGAGAACTGGCCTTTTTCTGAGCATTCATTGAGTCGTTGTCAGTCTCCAATGACTTGGGTTAAAAAAAAATGTTTTTGATTGTTATTGATGCAGATCAGATGTCATTCTATCATTACAAAACATAACCCATCCACATTGTGTTTCACATACCATTCAAACCAGAATTTGATACACAACTTATCAATTCAGTAGGAAAATTCTTTGGGGAAATTCTTACTTATTCCTTTTATAAAACACACTTTGAGGGTAATTTTGAAAATAAGGAACATTCCCATTACACAGTTTAATGTTCATGCTTGACCAGTTGCATCATAACACACTTCTTGAAAAGAAGTGCCCAGTCAAATTTTTTGCGAACAATCATTTGCATGCAAGAAAAACATTAAAAATTGCAGTCAAAGATGAAAAATTCTTTTTATTGCAGAAGCATAACTGCTGTGTGTGATGAATAAACCATGGAAGGAATATAATATTACATAGCAATAGAATATAATAAACACTAGATTGAGTATAGAGTCTATTAAATGTGCTACATTTAGCTGGTATTGATAATTAGCACCCAAAGTTGATTTCTTAGCAGATTGTTATGAGAGCCCTTTTGAACACAGAGGACTCTGACCCTGTTCATACCAGACTTACATTTAGCGGTTTCAACCGGTTTTTCAAAAACCCGGCTAAAACCCTTAGCGTTCATACCAGACTTTTGATAACCGGTTTTTAAAAAATCCTGTCCGGTGAATATCCAATTAATCGGCCATGACTGCAGTTTGAATAACCGTTCCTCCCGCTCTTCCGATTGTTGTCCTTGGCCTTCTTACTTGTATGCCGTCTTCAGTTTGTTTGTTTTTACCTTACTGCGGCACTGATCCTTTATCTTCAAGAAATCAGCCTCCTCCAACATTTTTGTTTCGGTAGAGCCCTCGCCGCCCCCCCCCCAGCTTTTCGAATTCGG
>NW_017804020.1:7438905-7532527 GCF_001625305.1 Branchiostoma belcheri | reverse complement strand
CCCCCCCAGCTTTTTCGAATTCGGCGACTCATGCTCTCCAAACCTAAGTATCAGGAGCGTCTCGTCCGCCGACCAGGTTGCATATGCTGATTCCATCGCAAAATGAAGAGAAACCATGGAAAAACAGTGGAAACGAACTCAAGTTGGTCAAAACAACGCGATCAAAAAAGCTTGCAGGTCGCACACGGTCAGGATGCTGACCCCGTGACCCCGGAATTATGACGCAAAAACCGGTTCAATAAACCCTTAGCGTTCAGACCAGGTTTTTCGGTGGAAAAACCCCACAAAAACCCCTCAAAAACCACCTCCCGAGGTGGTTTTTCAAAATCGGATTTAAACCCCTAAAAAACCGGTTAATTTGCGTTCACACCAGGTTAAATAAAAACCGGTTTTTGAAAACCGGTTGAAACCGCTAAATATAAGTCTGGTATGAACAGGGTCTAAAACTTGTGTTTTCTCTTTGGAATAACAGGTGTCAATTTTATCTACAAAATAGTACAAACACACATATTTTAGAGCATTGTAATAAAACGTTTTTGCAAGAAACGTGAAATCACGTCCATGTAAGTGAGGACCTTGGGAACTGTTCTTGTGTCTCCTAAGAGGAAGTTCAAGTAGGAAACTGTACAACAGCACTTACATCAACCACTTGGTATGAGACTGTGGGACTGTGTGGGATATGTGATACTGGTGGGAGCTTTACCAGCAGTTCCCTTTGGTTTAGAATTGTAATGGGTCAATTGGGACGGTATTGTGTTCCACCAAATACGTTGATGCCATCGGCATGTACCTGGAAAGCTATGTTTGACATTGTAAGTGCTTTGTCGTGTTCTAATGTCATCCTTTCATCTGCTTACCTTACAGAGTGGCTACACATTGATACTTGAGGCTTGGGATCGGGACAACACCAGCCGGACAGGTATGCTACCGTCAGTTGTTGTGTACCATCACTGTCACGGTGAAGAGCTCACAAAGAGTCGCTTCAAAACAGGTCATTAATTCCAGGCAGACCGTCAGTCTATCTAAACCTACACAGACTCGCAGACCGGAATTCTGAACCGTCTGCTCAGTTTCAAAACAACGGGGGCCAGCTGAAATTTCTGCTGAACAAATAAAGCAGTGATAACCAAAATGGTGAACTCCTCTCACTTTTCCCATCATGCAAGATTTCATTTCCCATCATGCAAGATTTCACTTCCCATCATGCAAGATTAAAAAAAATACTGGTTGTTGGCTTTTTGAACCATCATCACCTTATATATTGGAATAAACTCATACATATTTCTAAGAAAAGTAATTACACTTCATATGAAAATTATGTTATGTTCTTTAAGAACTTTGATGTAGAAGATGTATATGATTAGGCCACACCAATTTGATTTGTTGGTTCTCGGATTTTTTCAGAAAAAAAATATGAAGCGACAGGGCGAAAAAATATGAATATGAAAATCCTATAAAAAATCCTGTGATAGCCCCAAATGCTATGATAGGAGCCATGAAGTCAACATACCAGGCCGGTTTGTAATTCAAACAATGAATTTAAAACTTTTAATCAAACCACTGCAATATTGATAGATGAAAAACTGTAACAATTCTGAAGTGGCCAAAATATTAGCATTTTGGAGTTGATTCAGAGTTTTTTTTTTTTTTTGCAAATAAAAAAAAATGAAGCGGGCGAATCTGTGAACCAACAAATTAAATTAGTGTGGTCTAATCAAGTAACCAATGAAAAAGAATGGTTGTTTGTTTGTTAGATTTTGATGTCATGATTTCGAGGACTAACACTTGTGGTTGTGTCTCATGCAGATGGCCTCATTGACAGTTACTCTGTCTCCGGCATGATTCACCCTGGAACTACCTGGCAGAATTTTCAGTACAATGGACCAACAGCAGTTATTGACTACAAGATCAGGGTACTGTGTGAGGAGCACTACTACGGATCCAACTGTAGCCGGTACTGTCGCCCCCGAGACGACTTTGTAGGACATTTTAGCTGTGATCAGAACGGGAATAAAGTTTGCAAGGAAGGATGGATGGGAGCTGACTGCAAAACACGTAAGTATACTTCTCCTATCATGATAGTTCATCTGTGTTGGTAGTTACATGTTTAAAGTTAAAACTTTTGGTCCAACACAAAAATTTCTCTCACCTAGAGCTTTCGACCAGTCACTCTGGTCTTCCTCAGTAGACTGACCCAGTGAAGCTTGTCACGTGGCTTGTTTGAAGTGTGACGTCAAGTATACTTCTCGCTGTATCAGAACGCTCGGGTTTTCTTTGACTCAAACAAAATCCGAGCTTGAGAATCTGTTTTAAAATCTGTACAACCACCCACCATCCCCTCCATTTTGAAAATGCCTCCTGAACACTTTTAATTTATCTCTCTGATACTGTAAATTCACAAATTTTTGAAGGGAATTCATTTCGTGGTAGAAGGGCAAAGTGTTTTTCTATGCTTCATCTTGGCTGAAACAATTCAGTAGTGCAAAATCTCAGTGTCATGAATTTGTGGTGGACAGGTCACGTCGAAAAAAAAAACGTAAAAAAAACATTTACAGTACTGAAACATTGTCTTTGAAAGTCTCCCACTGAACACGATTTATGAAATTTGAGATTGCACTGTACCTTCCTTTAAAACTCTAGATTAAAGATATTATACAAAGTGTAAGAAAAAAAATCTGCAGATATAAATGAGCAAATATTTTCCATAACCTGAACTGAAACAAAACTACAGACAAACTTGGAAGTTTGAGCTTCTGTCACCCCTGGACTCCTGGTTAGTTCAACTGGCATGTCGTCACGGTACACTCAGCTAAAGAACAAAGGTTTATCTTAGTTTATTCCTTTCTAGGAAAGGAATGTTGTCTATAACTTACGTATTTGAAACCGTTCAACCCTATCTGGCAGATACTGTGCAAGTGAAGTGAGAAGGATAATTCCACACATTCCAGCGATCCTTGTGGTATTGGGAGACCTTCGAAAGCAAGAGAAACTTTTGGCTTTAAAATGCCTCCTTAGGCCACACAAATTTAATTTCTTGGTTAACGGATTCGCCGCTTCATTTTTTTCTGATTTGCAAAAAAAAATCCAGAATCAACTGCAAAATGCTCATATTTTGCCCCAAACAGTTAAAAACAGCCCTTTTCTTCCTAGTTGTTACAGTTATTCAATTTTTCAATGCAGTGGTATCATTAAAAGTTCAAAATTCACGTTTAAATTTTGAACCAGCCTGGTGTGTTGACTTCATGGCTCCTATCGTACCATTTTGGGCCATAATAGGATGCCTAGGCCTGTTTTAATTTTTTTTCCGCCCGTCCGCTCCATTATTTTCTCTAGAAAAATCCGTTAACCAAGAAATTAAATTGATGTGGCCTTAGAGTTATTTTATTTTATATTTTTTGGTCTCATTAGTCTTTACTTAACCCCTAAAAGTAACATTAGTGATGAATTATAATGTCAGTGAAAGAAAAAAAATCAATCATAAGGGTATGAATGGAATTTATTGACTAAATGATTTGATTGACATATGTAAATTTTAAGCCATGAAAATCATAGTTTTAAGGTGTGTATTACTGAAAAAACTGTTGTCGTACAATCAAGTGTGTGATACAAAGACAGATATACTATAACGTTAATTTATATAAAGTAGGTCGCTTTTTGTATAGGTTATGGTGGTAATATTTGTATGTTTAGGACGACTTAGTTCAGTGAGTTACGCAACATTCGAATATTACACATATATCATGTATGTATGGACTATTATCACTTTTATGAATGAATAAATGGTTTATTTTTATCATTATTATCGAGTTAATGTTATTTTTCATATTCTTTTAACACTTTCTTCTTATATTTCCAGCTGTATGCAGAGTTGGTTGTGACACAGCACATGGGCACTGCTCTGTCCCGGGACAGTGCAGGTGAGTGTTCTCTAGAAATATCTTTAACTTTTAAGAGGGCCTGCAAGGGGGGCTGCCGACAACGCTCTACGCTGAATTCGGAAACCCTCGATTACGCTTTACGATAAATTCCAAGTAGCTACAACGCATTATGTAGGATTAAAACGGGTGAATACGCTCTACGCAAAATGCGAAGAGCGGTCCGTCTATGCTCTATGTAGAATTAAAACGGCCGATTACGCTCTACGGAAAAGGGCTTGTGGGCCAACTTTGGGGGAACTACTAATGGGAAATTTAAGGGGATGGCAACATTTAATGGGAAATTTAGGGAGCTAGCAAAGTTTAACAGTAAATTTAGGAACACTTAATGATGAATTCCAGATAGCAACTAATGTGCTAGATAGAATTAAGGTGATCATTTACGAACAATTAACTGACAATGCTTACTGTTGAGGGCTGGCTAGGATTAGTGGTGAATTAAAATAGCTTGATATGCCTCACGGAAAAAGGCATGCAGACCCTCTTTTGTCAAAATATCTTTGACGACCCGAGTTATTCAATTAGAAAGATTCCTAGGGATGACACTGCATTTTCACTCTAAGGCCACACCAATTTAATTTCTTGGTTAACGGATTTTTCTAGAAAAATAATGAAGCAGGCGGGCGAAAAAAAAATAAAAATAAAAACAGGCCTAGGCATCCTTTTATGGCCCAAAATGGTATGATAGGAGCCATGAAGTCAACAAACCAGGCTGGTTGAAAATTAAAACAATGAATTTTGAACTTTTTAAGATACCCTTACATTGAAAGATGGAATATCTGTAACAACTAGGATGAAAAGGACTGTTTTCAACTGTTCAGGGCAAAATATGAGCATTTTGCAGTTGATTCTGAATTTTTATTTTTATTTTCAAATCAGAAAAAAATGAAGCGGGCGAATCCGTTAACCAAGAAATTAAATTGGTATGGCCTAAGAAGAACCTTTTCTTTCTGTCTGTCATGTCAGCAAGAACTGTTGATACTGGTTGTCATGGCAGCGAATCTGCTGAACCATGAAATTTGCTTGATCGCTGTCGTCATTTCCACAAGATAGCTTTTATGTGTCAACCATAGAACTGTAATTTATGTCTTAGACTAGGATTTGAGACAGTGTTTGACTCTTCAGTGAGCTCACTTGCAATCAACATGGTCAAAGGATGAGTCAGGTGGTTTTTTTTAGTGAACTAGCCTTGGTTTTACCAAAGTACAGAAGTGTCGGCTCGAGAAACTTTTTTGCGATGGTAAATCCTACGATGGCGCATTATTACAAGCTCCAATCATTCCTTTTGAAAGTCAACCAAGTGGACGAGGGCTTGCCATGGCTTTTTTATAGTAAACAAATAGTGTTTGCTTATGTGCTGTAGGGTACTTAAGAGCATTGGGGCTAGAAGCCGGGGACCTGGGGACTGTTGGTGCGTGTCTGCCCCTCCTTGTTAATGAAAACAAAACGGGACGTGGACAATTTGTGATTGTGTGCTTGGCAGCGGCAAAGAAACCTTTAACAGGCCTTCATCCAAGTTCAGCGTATAGTTTGTTAACATTTCAGGGACTTGTAATCTCTGTTTACAAATGATAAGTTTTATTTTCTGAAAAGTTACACATTAATTACTGGTGGACTTCGTCGCAGGTTGGTTGTTTGCCGCGGTCATATTAGTCAAACAGGGCTGTTTATGATTTGCTTGTTGGGTTTGACCCCAGATATTTTGGAAATATGCAGCCTTTGTTCGGACCGTGTGGAGAGTTGTGATTGGCCGTCGCCGTGTGGTATCACCGTGGCGACAGCAGCATGCTGTCACGTACTCGGCCGGTACGCAGGTGTAGGGTGACTCACTCACACAGACTGTAGATCACCCCTGCCAATATGTCCAGACATGCTCAAGTACTTGTTTGCCCACTTCTGAACTTTCCCACAGTATGTATGCTTAGCTTCATAATGACAGTCTGCCCACTAGCTGCCCTTCCTTGTGTGCCCTACTAATTCATCATCACCTGTCACGCACGTTGTTTGCCAAAGTTGCTGTACCTTGATGTTTTTCGAAGATTATCCGTCCCCGCTCTCACCTTCCCTTTTTTCCCTACCAAAATGGCTGCTAAGTCCCTATAAACATCCTGTCAACATTCCGGGGTCTGTCTAATTTCATTAATCGGGAGCAACAAAAGTGTGGTGCTGGCAGCTTTTTAAAGTCGAGCACGCCGGCACACTCCAAACAATCATATATGTATACAGTTACATGCTGCATTGAGTGTATAGGAATGTGCGACTGCCGGCAGCGAGTTAATCTCGTGTATTTATAGTCCTCGTGGCGTACACAGTCTTCCTATTCATGACGCGAGCTTTCCCGTGAGAAAGTTTGCCGGTGTATGCAAAGTAGGTGTTGCGTCCTTTGTCATTTGATGACGGAGTTAGAATTAATAGACTCAGGGGATTTCAATTTGCACTCTGCAATCAAACATTGAACCCTTATGCAAATAATTGCAGGAGGGGTGATGTCCGGGAGGTGGTGACAGGGTGCCGCACGATTCCTGCACACTCTCCCGCCATTATTATTCAAATAATTTCACAGCTTGATGGCTGCTGTCATGAACTTTAAGCAGAAGATGGTACTTAGCAATCAGGGCATGACATTCTTGGCCCCGAAGCATGAAGGGATACCTGCGCAGCTATTGTGAAGAGGCCTGCCCTCCCCTTGTAAAAGTTGGTTCCTCCTAAGAGTTGCCCAGTAAATGACAGCAATTAACGCCTACCTGGGCAACTGTCTGGAAGGTATCTGGGGCCCTTTGTTCTTGCCTGAATGGAACACGTCCCAAACAAGAACAATCTGAGAATAGCCCGTGGGGCTATAGTAGGTCAACTATCCCGCCGACCCAAGTCTTTCGTTTGCGTCCAAATCGTGTTTTGTGCCACGTGATGTTTTCAACTAACAGGAAAAGAGTTTATCCAAGCTGAATCAGTACACCTTAACATACTAGTGTAACAGTAGCCGCCCCGAGGCATCTCTTTAGAGGTGTGCGGGGATTTGGATCGCATCTTTACAGAGTACTATATTGTATTGACACACCTTATTAGCTACCTTTTCTGATCGTGGTAGAAAGAAGGGGGTAAAGGGGGGGCTTTCTGGGGACCAATTAGAGTTTTTGGGACGCTGCCAACAGGTGTCACCTAGGTGTCGGCCCACCCATCCTTCTCACCTGACATCACACAGACAATAGATAATCCTGATAATGATACACCTGTCTGGAGGCATCTCCTTATCAGGACTTTTGGGCTTTGGTTCCCACACTCTGGAGTTGCTTGGGTAGTTAAGTACTGTCACTCTCCCAAGGATGACAATCGCAGCTGGTGTAAATCTTCCATTGTTGTGGCCTGCGGGCTGTTCGTACAGGGCGGCCCTTCCCACAGTACACGCAGGGCTGGGGATAATGAGGTTATATCATTCGCTGAGACCGAATGAAGCAATAAATTTCCAGTTTTTTCTTTAATGCTGGAAGGCCTGATCGCCATCTCTGACTGTAAACCACTTGGGGAACTACTGATTAACTGTTGTTGAATAAATTCCTTCTCACAAGTGTCATTACAGAAGTGCACTTGGTTGAGTTTGCCTGTTTAGATGGCCATTTAACCCATTAACAGAGCCTCTAGAAGCGCTCTTTTGTGTGGGAAAAGTAAATGGCACCTTTGTGAGTGATGGCACACCTTAATAACCTGAAATGGGCAGATTGTTGTGACCACCTGTTGCTTCCTTTTGTCCCCCACTTGAGAAATTTCCAACATTCGGTGGTCATCTGGATCAGAAAGTAACACCTTTTGTCTCTGTTGGCGGCATATAATAACTGTTTTCAAGGCCACTTAGGCTAAAGACCTGTAAAAAAAATACACTGTTATTTGTTTTGTGTAATAGTGTGGGAAGCTAGATTTGTGAATACTGTGGAAAAAACAATATGATACTGTAAATATTGAAAGTTTTGCTGCGACTTTATTTTCTAGCCTCCTGTGTGTGCAAGTCTCCGAGTATGTGGGTGATTCTAATACTGGGTTGTGTAGAATTGTTAACTTTCATTTTGTTTTGTTGGCCAAGGTAGGACAACCGCCCGTTGGAAGCCAGTTTGCATTTGGCTGTTATTATCATGATTTTTCACGGTGACCTCTACCCTGAATACTACATTGTATCCTTGTATACTGTACCATACAGTTGACAACACTGCGAAAACCTCGATCCCTTTCCCTTCAACCATAAAATAGCCACCACAGAAGTAAGCAAATCTACAGTAGCCTTACTAAGGCCACACTAATTTAATCAATTAGCACTAAAATCTGACATAGATGATGAATTGGTTCTCAGATTCGGCTGTTTCATTTTTTCTGATTTGCAAGAAAAAAAAAAATTCTGAAGCAACTCCTAAATGCTGAATTTTTTCGCCCGGTCGCTTCGTATTTTTTCTGAACAAATCCGATGAACAACAAATTAAACTGGTGTGGCCTGGGAATTATATTGATGTTGACAGACAACTGACAGGTTCCTTACTTGGATTAGTGGCTCCTTTATCAACAAGCCCCCGAGCACACGAGCAGTGGGAGCAGTGATTTTGTATTGTTCATGACCATGTCAACATTTTTAAGGGATTATCAATCGTAACTTCATGGTTTCACCAGCTGGACAGTTGGAACAGTCACTGTCTTATCAATAATATTCTTAATTTCATTTTAAGGAGTCATATTTTAGTATCGAGTATTAAAAATTTGAATATAGATTCACCTTGCATAATTGACATGTCAAGGTCACGTGGTGATGAAAAAATAGAGAAACAAAGTCTGCGGTTCCAGCTATATTTTATTATTATATCGTTTACTATTTTAATTAATGTTTACTGCTATACAGTATGCTATCACTGTGTCTATCTATGTATTTCTATTATGAATATATCTTGGAAATCAGTATGCCATAATATCAAATTGAAATGATAGGTCTGCAGAAATGTAGTATTGACAGACATTTGAATAAAAAGAATTTGTTTGCATATATACATAATTATGCACTAATGGTACCAGTATGTGCATTTGACTTTTACAGTAAGTTGCACTATCAATTTAAGAGTTTTGTCCTGGTTTTTCCCCATTTTCGGCAGTTGAATCCCATAATTGTAGAATAACTGACTCATCGCAATATCAGCAACAGATTTTTCTACCATATTAAATAAAATAAGAGCAGTTTTATGAGGGCCTACATGGGGGGGGGATCCTGACAACGCTAAATTTTGAGAGTCGACTACGTATTATGCTGAATTCAGGAAGCCTCCCCATTACATTTTGCGATAAATTCTGGGTAGCTACAACGCATTACGCAGAAACAAAACGGCGAATGACTATATTTTCTTTCAAAGGGTTTTTCCTGGCATCAGGCTAACTCAAGGGCCTCTTGTTTTATTTTTTTTTGCAGGTGCCAGTATGGCTGGCAAGGTCCTCTATGTGACCAGTGCATTCCTTATCCAGGCTGTGTGCATGGGAGCTGCAACAGTCCCTGGGAGTGCCTGTGTGATACCAACTGGGGTGGTCTGCTCTGTGATAAAGGTAGGTCTGACTTGTACTTGAACATGATGGAATTCCACGTGAGTATTAGCCATTACAATCAATACATTCCAAAGTACACTGTACATACATGTATTCTGGCACGAACCACTGACAATGAACATGCATATTAAAACATGCGTATGCTGGAACTCATAACTGACTTTTGACTGTATGTGTACATTTGTATGAGCAAGCTGCTTGCAGTATTGCTGCAGAAGGTCCATATAGTCTTAGTCATAGTGACTTTCTTTTTGAAATAACCCAGGCCCTGCACAGCTCTCCCATGACAGGCACGGCAATTAGAGCTGTCTGGGAAAGTGACCTAGTTCTGAACCCACCACATGACCTTGCACATACACACTCCTGTTAGCTGCTATTCCAGAGGAGGTTTTTTTAGAGTCCCATGATCCTGTTTCTGTTTGCGACAACCCCTGGTACACCGCTTCTCAGCTTTCATTCAGGCTCCCGCAACACGGCTACTGCTTTGTGTCGACCTACCCGTGACCTTGGCTTTATCTGTAAACTTTGTTTACTGTCCTAACAACATATCAGCCGACACCTTTGCGGACGTGTGCGTTACATACACCTGCTTGGCTCGGTATTCCTGGCTTGCTTCGTACAAAGAGGCAGTTAGCAGCTTTGTTCAATGTCAGGAGTCCCATAGATCAAAGATGGGAGATAAAACTGTCCCATCTGTCTTATCCCGCATCTTGATTATGTCAAAGTGACAGATAGTAGGTGTCAGGGAAGATGGTGGGAATGTCGCACAAACTACCCTGAATGTCTGGCATGTTTATTCAAATGTGAGCAAAAGCTTCAGGGTTCAGATCTAATTGTGTCTGGTGGCATGGGAAACAAAAAGATCACACAGTGTGGCATCAGCTGAAGAAAACGCGGTGTACCAACATCCCACAAAGTCAACAGCCTTCATTCATAATAAGCACCTTACAAAACAATGACAAAAGAATAGTTTTCAGGAAGCATAACGTGTTTATGTCTTGCGGGCTGTCTTCTTTTTCATACATCCACACGTACGGAATGTGGGGAAAAAAATCAGATGTTTGACCGAACCTTTCTCCGTAGATCTGAACTTCTGTGGCAGACACCAGCCATGTTTGAACGGAGGCACCTGCCACAATGAAGACCCTGATGAGTACAGGTGCGAGTGTTTGGAGGGATTTTCTGGAAGGAGCTGTGAAATTGGTAAGCCTTTTTAAAATGATATTATATTCATTTTTTATTAAATTTATTTTTCTGTAGCTTGCTTGAAGGTGTGGTGTGAATACTAGCCAACGTTCTGCTGCCCACCTCTTTGTCGCAGCAGTATAATCAAGTCCTTGGTAGAATAAAGAATTACATACTACTTCTACCGCTACTACGAAAAGTAAGAAACAAATACAAAGAGGTACCACAGATCATGACAGAAATCTAACAGAAAAATACAGAATCAAAGGAAGATAAAGAACATCAATGAACTAATACAAATCAATACTAGTAGTAATATCAATAAAATGACAAACTTGGCTATAAGTGGTTAAGTTATATGTCGTAACTGGGCTATAAGTATAGTAAAGTAAAGGGCAGAAGGGAAGGTTTGAAAAGTATGTATTTTAAAAATGTGGTGAAATATTGACAAGCACAGTTATTCCCTCACTCATTTTCTCACTCACAAATATTAGGTCTTATGCAACACACTTATTTTATTGTTGTTACTCTCTCTTTATGTAGTTTGCCATACATTGTACCATGTGCAATTGTTGTGCAATAAAGTTCTTCTTCCATGGCAAAAAAAAAAAAATATCCAGGCGATTTTTTTTCTTGTGTGAGAGTGATATCATGAGTGCTGTCATACACACCATCACGCCTGGTAGGCATAGTGGCAAGGTCACGCGCGCCAGTGACCTTTAAGTGAATCCAGTATATGTTCCCATGGCCAGTAGGTGTGGTACACAATGCAAGATAATCTATCATCACAACAACCAGTCACTGGTCCGTAATGCCCCCCGGCCACAAAACAAAGTCTTTTCAGGGACCTTTTTCACTGTTCAGAAAATATTGACCCAGTATAATTCATCATACACACATGTACGTACACTCAAGGTGGTAAACAGGGTAGATATATATCTATAACTCATGTTTTTTTCATTGCCAAATATCTCTTATTGACTGGTAACCTATTTTTTGTATGTAATTAGTCTATGGTGTAGGTTTCCTCATGACAATGCAGGTACAATGTGAGTTTGCAGGATGTAGCTGTAGTTGTTTATACCTGTTGTTCCACATGTAACGTTACATGGCATGTTGACGGACATGTACTATAATGGCCAGAGTAGAAATAGTTCCAAAACATGGTGTCATGAATTCCTAACTCGACACAACACATTTTGATCAGCTTTCTGACACGTTTGTTTGTGTATTGCATATTCTCTGATGACAATTATTTATTAATTGATCATAGTACTGCACTGTTTATACATTGGAAGGGTCAAGACATGATAGTTATTCAGGACAGTCACACTGCCTCCATGTAAACATGTTGTTTTGTTGAATCAAAATTGAGAAAAGGTCTCTGAAACAGGCGTAAAATGGGTACCTAACTTTAATTGGGGAGGTAAAAGGCAGTTGAAAAAGAGGGTTGGGCTCCACCTTTCAATACCATGCCCTGGACACAGTGAATATTCAACCCACTGCACCTTAGAAGAACTACCTGTACCTTTAACATTTTTTATACGTGTGTACATTATAAGTTACACTGTTTTTGTATGTCTCCCTATTACAGCTGAACAACCCTGCGTATCCAACCCGTGTAAGAATGGAGGTCAGTGTACGGAGGTGTCCAATGGTTTCCACTGTACCTGTGCTCTGGGCTGGACAGGAGACACCTGTGAAATAGGTACTTACTTTAACCTTCTCCCTGCTGCCTATAACCAATACACGTTTGGTGCCTAGTGGCTACCTTAGTATGCATAAGGTTAAAGCATGCTTTATAAGACCCCGTTTACACTAAAAAAATTTATCTGGATTGACCGCCGATCCCGATCAGAAATTCATCAATCCCGATCGACCCGCGCATTCACACTGCTTTTTGCTAATCCAGATTGCATGGCGCATCTCGCTCAGAAATGGATTGAGGTGTCACGTGATTAGAGCCCGCCATCTTGAACGTGTCATAGCCGCTGCAACTCCGCCATAAATTTTGCAAGACGGGAACTCAGAAAGTTTGTACAGGCTGGAATCTTAGCGGAAATAAAGAGAATACCGATCCGGATTGACCTCATTTCCATAATTTTGATCCCGATCGGCAGTCAATCCAGATCCATTTTTTTGACTGTGAACGGGGTCTAAGTCTGTTTCTGCTGAATACTGCCATTGGCTGAGACTTTAATGTTGGTTTGTTTATGCCCTTGTGTACTATTGGGCTTCTTGGGCACGTTGGCAGAACTTACTGAGTCTTGGCGAAACCTGGATTTTTCGTGTTTTTCCGTTGTATGTTTGGTCAACGTCGCATCAGAATTTTGCCCATTGCAGAAGGTATTTTTTCTGACAAAACATGTGAAAACTATAGATGGGATGTCATCCTTAAATATATCCTGGTCACCAGACCAATTTTAGCTTCCGAGTCTTTATCCTCTCCGCAAATATTCGCAACCAAACTTGAACACGCGAATACGACCTTAAAGGAGGCATTCTGTCTAAGTACTATGCACAAATACATTACGGGTTTTGCGCGGGCGCAGTATGCTCTACCAACGTGCTGGCTTCTTGCTACCAACCAAGATAAGATAGACAGTTTCTGTACAATATTTCAATGGCTTTGTAACTTAGAGAGGGCCTGCAAGGGGGGAGGGTCCCGACAACGCTCTACGCTGAATTCGAAAACTTCTTGATTACGCTTTACGATAAATTCCAAGTGGCTACAACTCATTACGTAGAATTAAAACGCTGAATACACTCCATGCAAAAATATTAGAACGGTCCGTCTAAGCTCTACGTAGAATTAAAACGGCTGATTACGCTCTACGGAAAAGGGCTTGCGGGCCCCCCTTAGACTGTCTTGTAGTCAGAAAACCTTCGAACCTCAAGATGTTTCCATCCAAGCATGTCGTCAAGGCTGTTGAAGATTTTTTTTCAAGTTTCAAAGGGAGTGTCCTTCATCCATGCATACTTAATGTTTATTAATCTACACTTCTATCCATTATGCACAGACACACTAATGAGTTTTTCACAGGTATTTGACTCCACACAAAAGGGACCCGTCGACCCTTTGTTCCAGTATCTGTAATTTTCTTTTTCTTCTTTTTAGACATTGATGATTGCACCGAGCCCAACCCGTGTGCCCATGGAGGAAGATGTGTGGATGAGTTGAATGGTTACCACTGTCTGTGTCCACCAGGATGGCTTGGGTCCACCTGTCAGATAGGTACAAGTCTCCTTCATCACATTTTCAAAATCTTAATATTTTTTTCACAGTTTTGTTTACACCAATTTAATTTGTAGGTTCTCAGGATTTTTAAAGAAAAATATGAAGTGACAGGGAAAAAAAAAGAGGCCCGGGCATCCGGGCATCCCAAATGCTATGATGTCAACATACTATAGTGTTTTTTTTAATTCAAACAATGAATTTTGAGCTTTTATGCATTGGTAGATGGAAAAACTGTAATAACTAGGACTTTCTTCAAATGTTATGTGCATCATGGAGTTGATTCAGAGGCTGAATACCTTTTTTTGCAAATTAGAAAAAATGAAGCGGACGAATTCAAGAACCAATTGATTAAATTGGCGTGGCCTTATTATTCTGTGTGGTATGTTACCAGACAAATAGTACTATCTTGCCCATATGTCATATACTCCCGCGTATTCTCACCCAAAGTAAACTTTCCTTTTAAATTTTACTTTGTCTTACTTTGTCAGTGTATGTGAAAAGCAAATTAATAGATTTAAAGCAAGTTGCATTGTTCCATGTCAGGTATATGAACTACATGTACAATACACAAGCCATGGCATTGTCCGCCTTTGTGTATATTTGATATGAATAATTGATAAGCTCTTGACTTCAATAATAACTAATATGACACCGCATACATCAAGCACTTGTTATTGAATCGACAGGTCTTTTATGATTAGTTTGATAGGGTGTAGCCTGACACAAAAATGTAGCCAGGCCATCATGCTAGTGGTAGTTCTTTGTGTTACTCAAAAAGAAAAGGTCTGATTCTCCAGATGATCAGTAATGCAGCAAACTCATTATGGTAATGTAAGGAAGAGTCAGTCTACCTTCAAGTACTGTAAATTCATTTATTATTGCAACAGTTTTAGGTAGGAGGTAAAGGAAGTTTTTTTTTTCAGTGTTAAATATGAATTCGCAGTCAAAACAACTCTGTAGTACAGTAGTTATACAAATGAGACATATTTGCAGTGTCATGAATTCACGGTGGAAACGGTGAAATTCACCAGGAAAATTAAACCAGCACAAAAGTTTCAAGATATACAGTAGTATCTGCAGGGTAGTAGAGAGACCTGTACCATGCCCGTAGCCAGGAGTTTGATTGGGGGGGTTCTTCCCACTGCTTGAGGGGACCTCGAGCGCCGTAGGCACAAGGCGAGTGCCGAAGGCGTGAGGTTCCTAAGGGGGTCAAGGGGGCATGCTCCCCCATAAAATTTTGAAAATTGAACCTTCTAAAATGGCATTTCGTGCATTTTTAGAGGATTTCCAAGATAAAATCAGAGATAAATTTTTATTCAGTAACAAAGGGAGCAGTTTTTCTACAATTCCAGTCCATCTTCTCAAGAAAAATCTAGGACCTTTGCATAAAAAGTGGGCCAAAAAGTGGACCTTTGAGCCTTGTGGGGGGGTTCTTCCCCGAACCCCCCCTGGCTACGGGCATGTGTACTGAGTTAGTCCATGTCTATCACATCCTTGGAAGCTTGCACGGCTAATTAAAGAGTTATTCCTGCTCATGCTGTGCATATCCTTGTCTCTGTCAGTCAAACCCCACATGTACAGCCCACAGCAATCATGGCTATTTACTCAGTTGGCCCAGGCAGTAATTGTAGAAATACAGATGTTAGGGAAATATTCCAATCAAATATAGTTTACCGTTCTGGTCATTGCAGGGACAGCTTTCTGGGAATTTGCTGCTAGATGAAATTATTCAAAGAAGAAATTATTATGTTAGGCCACACCAATTTAATTTCTTGGTTAACGGATTTTTCTAGAAAAAAAATGGAGCGGCCGGGCGAAAAAAAATAAAAATAAAAACAGGCCTAGGCATCCTATTACGGCCCAACATGATACGATAGGAGCCATGAAGTCAACACACCAGGCTGGTTCAAAATTTAAACAATGAATTTTGGACTTTTAATGATACCATTGCATTGAAAGATGGAATAACTGTAACAACTCGGATGAAAAGGACTGTTTTCAACTGTTCAGGGCAAAATATAATAATTTTGCAGTTGATTCTGAATTTTTATTTTTATTTGCAAATCAGAAAAAAATGAAGCGAGCGAATCCGTTAACCAAGAAATTAAATTGGTGTGGCCTTAGGCATCCTTAATGCAGGGTACAGGCTTGGATTTATGTTGTTGTTTTGGATAATGTCTTGTTTGGATTCCCCTAATCCCGTGTTTGTACGCAACTCAGATGACAACGAATGTGAAGACAGCCCATGTGAGCATGCCTACGCCTGCAGAAACCTGATTGGGGATTACGTCTGTGACTGTCAACCTGGCTGGATGGGGAAGAATTGTAACATCAGTAAGTATATAATAACTTGAAACTTTATTCGCAAAATCATGCCCGAAAGCTAATTGCTTTTACAATCAAGAATAATATTCATTGCAATACAGTAACAGGAGACAGGTAACAATCTGTCTGAAAAAACTTCTACTTCTACTACTACGCTAGCTATTATGGGGTTCGACTTCTTCTTTGTAGGCAGTGGATAATGAATAGTCCCACATTCTACAGAATTAGTGGGTTTTGTGATCTTAGTAGAAATGCAGTTTTTTTGTGATCTTCTAAATGACGAAAGGATGGAGAAATTGTTGTAACTGTCTGAAATAATCTGTTTCTTTCGGTCTCATAGTGAGGACACTGGCGAACAAAATGTATTTCATTTTCCACTGCATTCATTGGACAATATTTACATAATCTCTCGTGCACAGGTAGTTTTCTATAGCGGCCTATATACCTGCATTTACCTAAAATTAATTCTGTTATACTCGTTTAATTAGAATGAATGCTCTCGTTATGTTTCACTGCAAAATAATGAATAAAAGACCTTTATTGCACATTTTACGTGGTAAGTAGAATTACAGTCATTATATAGAAAGTAATACCAGTATCTGAATATGCTACAAGTTTACAGACTAATGTAAACTACTATGCACAGGTTCAACAGTTGAAGATGTATGAACATGTAGAGCTTATAATACATGGTTTGTTTAGTTCCATTAGGAATGTGAATTTGTGCTATCTAAATATGGAAACAAATAGGAAACTTATCTTGTTTGTTTCTCTCATTGTTGTATAATGTAGTGAAAAACAAAATGACACACATTTATGTAAATTACTCTAAGCTCACAGTGGTATATCCTATCTATATTTGCAGACATTCCTGACTGTACTGGACAGTGTCAGAACGGAGCAACTTGTGTGGTAGGTCTGTTTCCTATTCACCGCCGACAATAGGAACAAATAGCCTCACATTCGCTACCCTATTGGAGGGACATATTGCATACGTGTTGACCAAGTTCCCTACAGACCTGCCGTGGTATTTGTTCTCACAGTGGTGTTGGGTGGAGCATGGTAAGACCCAGACAGTCACAAAGGAAACAAGTGCCCGGTGTCGCCCCATAAAAATCCTTTGAAATATCCTTTCATGTTTTCCTTGTTGGGATGCGGGGAATGTTCATGCCACATGCAGGAGCGGTATTTGGGACAAAAGCCGGCATCGCCGTCCTGAATGTCTAGTTGTTTATACTGGCGGCATACTTCAACATTAGCGACCATTGCATCACCATGGTGATCCATATGCAAGGTTGCCATCTTTCCTTCGTATCATTTGCCCGACAACAATCTACAATTGTGTCCTGGCTGCTCACTCTTCTAAACATTACAACTTCTGTTTTAACATTACCTCTGGAACTTAAACATATTGTTCCAGAGAGGGTCATATCACCTTGCTGTATAATCTCCGGTCTTACCTTACAATCAACACCTGGTTCTAGGTATCCTGGTTACTACCTTCAAACCAGCAAATCTTTCTCACAGGGATCAAATGTGCAGGAATTCAGGCAATGCCAACCTGGAGGACTGTGTTAATTGAGGAAAGATGACCTTTCAGTTTGACAGCTGTCTAAATTGCCATGGTAGCTTTGTGGCGGAGGGGCCGAAATATTCTTATAATGTAAATGTGGGTTGGTGCGGTGACCTGAGGTCAGGGCTTGGCTGGGTTGGAAAGTTCAGTGTCCTGCCACCTGTTGAGTATGTATGGTAGAGATGGGGAGACCTTGTGTTATTGTCATTGTAATCTTGTCGATCGTGTAGCTGCCACTTTACTTGTTGTACGCATCTCAATATTCAACAACCCGCCATTGTGCTGTAATGTCCTTATTTGTAGAGACATGATTGGTGTTTGTCTGACTGTAGGATCTGGTGAATGGCTACCACTGCGAGTGCGCGCTGGGGTTCGAGGGGCGGCGCTGCCAGAGGAACATCAACGAGTGCCTCAGCAACCCGTGTCGGAACGGAGGGCAGTGCGTGGACGGCGACAACAGCTACACCTGCCGCTGCCCGCTCGGATTCACCGGACGCAACTGCGAGGTGGGTGGGACTGGGTATTTTACAACCATTAATTTTAGCAAAGTCTCAGTCTAAAGCCACACCAATTTAATTTGTTGGTTCTCAGATTTTTTTTCAGAAAAATGATATGAAGCAACAGGGCAAAAAAGGTAATAGAAACAGGCCTAGGCATCCTATGACCAGGTTGGATTGTAATTATATGTAAATTACGGGAATGAATTTCAAAGTTTTAATCAAGGCACTGCATTGATAGATGGAAAGACTGTAACAACTATGAAGAGAAGGGACTTCCTTCAACTGTTGGGGCCAAAATATGAGCATTTCGGAAATGTTTTTTCTGCCCAAATCCGTGAACCAACAATTCAATTATTTTGGCCTAATCGTTGGCCACTTTTCTGTCTGGGGTCACCTTTTGTACCAAATTGTACTCTACTTGGGTAATCTTTGAACTGTTATAATTACTGTTTATTGAAGTCCAGTAATGAGTACTTCTACAGCAAGCATAATTGACCAGCTCTTCTTTATGTAGACTGCAACACACTTCAGACCAGTGAGCATTTGACAAATTGATTGACATAATGCAATGACAGTAGAAAGTCTCCTTGAATTAACGACAGGGTATAATTTGATAAAAGGGACATGAACTCAAAACTCACGTCATACACAAACGCAATTTCTAGTTGGGCAACAATAAACAGCAAGATTTTGCTGTCGTTGTTTGTACTGGTTTTACAAAGTCAATCTTTAGTCTATGTTTGAATGTAGTAAGATGAATCTATCCTATTCCATAGCGTCCTATCCAAAATAACAGTCGCTGACGGAGCAGGGTTGCTTGTTTGTATCGTAGGCTGGTTCTAGCTATTTAGGGGCGGTACCTAAGAAATAAGGCGGTAGCTGAGTTTTAGGCTATTTTGAATGCTTTGAGTATGAGATAATGATGAAGTGTGCTAAGAAATGGCAGTAAATGTCAATATCAAGGGTTGAAGTCAGTGGGTTTTTTTTAAAAGCATGGTGCAAAGGTTTAGTGTTTGGCAGAACAAGAAACAAGAATGAAAGTGACCACTTCATCTATTCTGTTTTTGTGTGATGCTGATTTTTTTGGTGTGCGTCCCAGGATTACCTACAAGAAAAGTGACCAGGTATCAGGAAACGATAGTTGCCAGTGGTGGTCTATTAGAGTTTAACAGGCTGCTACTGTCCCCTGAGTGTAGTGGGTGGGTGTGTGGACTGTGTGCTGCTGCAAGCACAGTTGAGAGTGTGTCTGTTGTCAGCAGCGGTCTGGAATTTGACATGCTTGACCTGGTATCAGCTCCAGCAATCGGCTGTAACCTTGGAAACAAGTCTGGACAAATCCTCCAGACATGGAGGCACTTCTGCGCAAATCGATGGATGGAGGGTACTCGTGTGCTCAGGCCACGGTTCGGACAAATACTTTTGTCAATTTTTACTTAGCCCGGCGGCAGCCAAGTGTCAGCGGCACTTGGGATCACCCCCGTACCGCACATCACCTGTTGTCCTGTCCATGCCCGGCGAGATGCGGCCAATCGTGCAGAATTGCTGACTAACCTCGTTACTCGTGTCCTGGCATCAGTACAGGGGGAGTGTAATGGACTTGATGATGAAGGAGGAAAGAGCAAGTCACTTTGGTCCAGATCCCTCCTTCAACACAAAGTGCCCATTTGTGTATCCCCCATATGCCCAGCCTCTCGAGGCTCCTTTGGCAGCAAGTTTGCTGCCACAAGAGGCTGTGGTTGCATTCATCACATACCAATGAGGCAAATTTGATGAGAAGGAAATGGGACTTAAAAGGTCCTCAAGATGCCTAACTTCTTTGCCAACTGTAAACATTAGCCTCCAAGAGGTTGCAGCCCTGGCTTGCAGCCACCCTGTGGTACCACATCTTAGGGAGGATTTTAAGCGAGCTTACTTTTCCTCGCAGGTAAAGTGTACCGACTTTCTCACAGTGGCTTAAAGCGAGCGGCACTTACCCAGTGTTTGTAATGGCCGACAATCCTCCAAAGAGGTGTTTGTCTCCAGTGTTGTGATTTGTGCACCATGGGTGCTTGGCTCAGGCCTCCTTGGTTGACTGAAACTGATTGCTATTTGATATACTGGAATTGGCTTAAGATTCAGGAGTCCAAGTCTGGCAAAATCAATTAGCAATGGTGATAAATCAGGAAACCATTGAACACAATGGCCTTTTTTGGACTAGGAGAACTGGTGCAGGTGTTGTCTGCTTCCATTTATCTCTCAGTAAAGCTTTCTTTTGAGGTTGTAGAACCTGTTCTTTTGAGGGTAACAGCTGATTTGCTTCTGTTTTGTTTTGATTTTGGACCAAAGTCAAAGAAAGGAACAATGTATCTGATGGCAGTGTTGATATAACTTTGATGTAGCTTAAGTGCGTCGTCATCTTGTCTGTATTTCTAAACTTCTATCTTAATAAAAAAGGAGTGAAGGAAAGGAAAAGAGTGGTTGAAAGAAAAAAAGAGAGATGGAAAAATTTTGTTTCTTTTGTATTGTGTAATATATTATGTACTGGCAAATGCACCCTTCAGCACACAAGCTGATGCTGTTCTGCCAAAGTTTGTACATTTGGACATGTACAGGAGCCACAGTGTGGTAAGCCTGGGTGTTTTTCTGCAGCAGACAACATGTGAAATAGATTTTTGTGTCACTTTCCCTGAGTCCCTCTGTGTATTACTCATAGAAAGTTTCTCAACTGGGATTTGTGAAGTCATTGTTCATTTACCATCATCGTGGGACGTGTTCATCTCTAGGGAACTGTCATGAAAATGGACATTCTTGTCCCCCTTTTTTTTTCAACCTTTATTTTACCTTGAAAATGTACAGTACATTGTGTAGCAGTACAACTCTTCAGCCTAAGCCGTTTTTAAAGAGGTCAAGGGGAGGTAGGTCAGGGGTCTTTGCAAATTCTTCAGTTCTCCCTTATATCCTTCCGTGATAAACGCAAACCATCATAATACGAAGGCCCATTGAAAAACTGAAATCCGTTCTAAGAAATGTGCTGTGTTATGATTTGATGAAATATTAATGTGCATACAAGCCTTGGCTTACACAGCAAGGTCCAGTTGTTCATTTCCGTGTAGTGGAGGTCTGTGCATGGCCAGAGCACCAACCTCCTTGATAGATAACATGTGCCACTAGGATATATACAATTATTAGACACATATTAATACTAACGTAAAGATACCTAGAATTGATATTGATACAGCATCAAGATTGAAACTGTTACAGAATCAAGAAGAGCAAAATCTGTTACCATCACTAAAATAAAACATCGAGGAAATGTCAAAATCATTGTGAGATAGTTGACTAGCCTGGGTGCCCTGTTTTGTAACGGGGCTCCTTGTACTTGCTAATCCCACAAAAAGTTTTTTCTACATTTTATGTAGGTACATGTATTTTTTCCAGGTAGAAAGTGAATGACTTCCAGGCTAACCAATATTAGCTACATGTAGCTCACTATGATTTGGACAGTTCCGTTGTTATTTTTTTAATGATGGCAACAGACTTATTTGCTCTTGTTGTGTCACAATGTCTAGTTTTGACATTGTAGCAAAAACTCTGGACGGTTGTCCATTTTTGGAAGAGTTGCCTTGACAAACATATCTAATACTCCCTAACCCACCCACAACTGTGTGATCAATGGAAGTATGCAGACGTCTGGGCACCGAGTCGCTCTGACCTATCATGGCTGAACTTACATTTCTCCCATACACAGCCTCACTTTGATATGAAATCTGTCCATCTCTGTACAGATTGACGTGGACTTCTGCAACCCCAACCCCTGCCAGAACGACGCGCAGTGCTACAACCTGCAAACCGACTACTTCTGCCAGTGTCGCGACGGCTTCGAGGGCAAGAACTGCACACACCTGGAGGACCACTGTAGAAACGGAGCCTGCGAAGGTAAACCTACAGTACATGCACCCAGTCACACAGGACCTGAACCGGACACCCCTGTTTGTTCCCGATATAGCACATAGTTTGGTTAGGAATTATTTTTGTTGTGGGATGGGAGCTTGCGAGGGTGTGTCATGTTAGACAGGGGCTCACCCTGGGGAAATGAAACAGGATCTTTAGCCTGTGGAAAGCTTGAAGCTCAAGCATGGCATGCATGCTGTAGGCAGCGGAGGAATGGGAAATTAAATGTGATACTAGCCTGGCCACTATCTAATCCATAGTTACCTCAAAGGAACTATTCCAGCACTCTGAACCCCCTGAACCTTGTGGCGAATACATAACTAGCTTCCTTTTATTGAATAGTTGTTAAATATGATCTCTCCTTGACATTAACAGTGTGTGTGTGTGTGTGCAATTTAACATGGCTGGATAAAAATGAAGTTTTGAGGCTGCGTATGTTGAAGAAGTGGCTGTTGGCAATGTTTCAGTGATAGACAGCTGCACGGTGGCTGTCGCCTCCAACACGTCCAGTGATGGGGTGATGATCATTTCCTCTAACGTCTGCGGAGACCACGGCAATTGTATCAGCCAGCCTGACGGAGACTTCACCTGTGCATGCAACAGGGGTTACACGGGAACTTTCTGTCAAGAAAGTAAGCTATTGTTAACAGGCATGACCTGTAATATGCACTTACCCAATCTCATGTCCAATGTCACCCCCCCACCCACCAGACATGAGAAGTCTCAGGCACCAGCTGCAATCAGGCAAATGAATCTGGCTACTTGCAGCTGTCCCCCAGCGCCCCCCCCCCTCGTGTTGTTTGCTGCAAATATGCAGACCGCAGAAGTGGTCTAGATGGCAAGGGTTGTACACAAGTTCTGCCTGATCAACGATAAAGTATGCCAACTCTGTCACTATCAGGGGCAGGCCTTTTCTGTACAAATTCCACAGATTCCTCACCGCTGATATTACTTGGAGATATCTTGGCCTGAGTTGGCCTCCTTGCCTGCAAGAGGCAGGAATATTAAACCGTATACGAGTTACCATGACTCGGTCAACATGCTAAAAAAAAAATGCAGCTCCTTCTTTACAAATGAGGCATTAGCAGTTTTGTTGGTAGAACGTACTGCACCTGAGCGTAACCTGGATTTTTCACGGTTTTCATTGGACGTTTGGTCAACGTTGCATCAGAATTTTGCCCATTGTAGACAATGTCTATACCGGCACAACATTTTGAAAGCTATGGCCAGGATCTTATCCTTAAATAGGTGAAAATGACCTTAAACGAGACGTTCTGCAGAAGTGCTGTGCACAATACATTACAGGTTACTAGTAATCTCACACAGGTGCAGTACGATCTGCCAACTGCTGGAGACATGCACCTGTGATAACTCTTACGTCGATGAAGGTTAGACATCCAGGACAATACGATACGCCAAAAAGCAGTTACTCAAGCAACTGGATATGATTTTGGAAACGTCAGACGTTTCAGCTAGTGTCCACTAGCTTTCGTCAGTTGTGATAACTCTTGTTTACTTTACAACGAAAAGTTCTGCTCGCTCTCACGTCAACACACCTCAAAACTCCCTACAAAATCTCTAAAGAGCAAGGCTAAAAATAGTAAGCAGGATGTTTTGATGCTGGGGGCTGTCTGATAAGCTAGGAAACTATCAGGATAAGATTTCTCTTCATTGATGTTCAATGTAATTTCCTTAAAAGCCATCCGTTGAATGTATTATATTTTGATGAGGAGTTTTTAAAACCAAATTTCTTATTGCAGTTACTGTATTAATATGCGTTCATGTAGGATATAGTGCACATTTTACAGTTTTTGGCATTGGGAAAAGAGAAGTAATAGTGCCCGTTTCTGTTTAACCAGGCTAAGTCATAAAATTGGTATTTTTATGGTATGTTTATATTGAGGAACAGCATGATGCCTGGGATCTATGGCAGGCTAAGGTCTGTCCTCCCTTCTAACCCTGTCATACACCACTGGTATGTAGCATGCCCGTAGCCAGCTACAAGCCCACAAGGCTCAAAGGTCCACTTTTTGGTCCACTTTTTATGTAAAGGTCCACTTTTGGTCCACTTTTTATGTAAAGGTCCAAGATTTTTCTTGAAATGATGGACTGGAATCGTAGAAAAACTGCTCCCTTTGTTATTGAATAAAAATTTATCTCTTTTTTCTTGGAAATCCTCTCAAAAATGAACGAAATGCCATTTTAGAAGGTTCATTTTTCAAAATTTTCCGCGGGAGCATGCCCTCGGACCCCCCCCTATGGCGCTCGAGGTCCCCTCCAGCAGTGGGAAGAACCCCCCCCCCATTCAAAATCCTGGCTACGGGCAGGTGTAGGAATCAGAGAAGGAGGGCGACAAGTTCATGTTCAAAACAATGTACGAAAAACATTGCAAAAAGATGTTTTTGAAGCAATACAAATTTATAGTGGACATGAAAGCCGGGCAATTCTTACCCGCTAGGTTCATGTTTGGTAACACGCGGGGAATTCCTTATTTGGTTTGCGTGGGGCTCCTCCCGAACTCCTGGAAACTGACCAATCAGAGCCCAAAAATTCCATGTACTTTCAAGTTGGAAACTTTCTCAAAACAGCTTAATTCTTTTGCGCCCCACCTTGGGAGTTAAACACGGGCGGTAGATCGAAATTTCAAATTTGTATTGATCCCATGCCAACATGCCAGAGGGATAGGCATAAATTTCTTTTTGTGATACGAAATTTTTTGGGAAATATCTTTAAAAATCGTTTCAACATTACCACGTGGTACATAATATAAAGTGCTACTGATACTGGTTCTGTAGGGCATATGCTACTGCCGAGTACAATGAAAAATCCCTTATGTGGTGCATGGATGGGTAGAATGGCCAGTGTGCTGACTACATTTTGTATCCCCACCGTTAGACATCAATGACTGTGCTGTGAACAGATGTCTGAATGGAGCGACCTGTGTGGACGGCATCAACTCCTTCCAGTGTGTCTGTGCAGAGGGCTGGGAGGGCATACTGTGCAACCAGAGTGAGTAAATAACCTACGCATTGTTACCTCCCTGTATCATCTATGCATAGGGGTGGGTACCTGTATAGAAAATTCAGGTCTGGATCAAGTTCAGAGAATCAGGTCCAGGTCCGAACCTACATGAGTTCCTGGACCTGATTATTATACAGTAGCACTATATCATATTCTGGAGCGCAAAACATGAATACAGGTCACTCACTACTGTGTTAAATATTATGTTCAAGTTGTACAATGTATATTGAAGCTAAACACAGTTACAGAAAGAGACAAACATGGATTTAGGCCAATCTAGTTTGATTCAGGGTTATTTTCTTTACCTGCCATGTCCAGATTGTCCAAAGATGTGTGTACAATCTACAGAAATGTACATCAGGTCCAATGATTCGGTTTTCGCGTTTCGTTTTTGGGCTCGGTTCCCGAATGTTGTTTCGATTTAAACTGGTCCGGCTAAACCGGTACCCACCCTTATCTATGGAAGTTTCTTTTTTTGGTGCATCTGTGTGTTTGCTCGTGTTTCCATAGAATCTGATATGTCCACATGCTAGGCATGTGGAGGACACTGACAGGAAGTTAGGTCAAAGGTCCCAGAAAAGGTTATCTCATTTCCTTCTATATGCATGTCTGTTGACTTTTAGGGCCAGTGGGGAAAATCAAGAATTTGACAGTAATATATAAGACAAGAAATTCTCAAAAAGTAATGGACATACAAATACATGTATGACATCCTCAATTTCTTGTTTTCTAGTTCCTCTACCAGTGTTGTCAACTCAACAAATGAGTCTGTGTAATGTCTGCTGAATAATGATACACATCTGAGGTTATGTTTATTAAACACAATCAGCCATTAGGCTGATTCTTGCAATGTTGTTGTTTTCATCCCGACTCAAAGTAACTGCTCATTATTAATTCAAACCCCATTGTTTAATATTTTAGGAGGGTGAGAATGCTTGTTTGTGATTTTAGGATTATTGGGCTTAGGCAAACTCATTTAGCCAAATCCCCCCATTTGTAATTCGTCATTGACACTGGTCCACCATTGAATTTCTCATGTTTATGTGATTTTATTGGATTTGTAATGCCAGGTAAAATTTCAAGTGCACCCAAACACAAACAGAATAACAGTTTGGACAGGGAAATTGGTTCTGTCTCTTATTGCATTACGTGGTGGTAGGTAAAGAGATTAAAGTGGCCGTGCCTAAAGCGCCATTCCGGCTTGTTTGAAGTATGTGCGCAGGCTTGTTGTCGTCACTCAGTCATAGGATCATAAGGTTACACCACAAACACAATTCCAGGATGTAGAGTACATGGGAAAATGGAGACCTTTAGCTCTCAAGGTTCGTTGTCAAATAGGAAGGCAGTTGTTCCCAAAGCAATGCCATCAAGGGGCACATCAGTGGCTCCCTGTCACATGCATCGCTGGCAGACCAGCCCCCCAACTCTGCCAACAAACTCTACTACCCACCCACCCTTCCTGGTGGGCCCCGCATGCCCTTTTCCTTAGAGCGTAATCGGGCGTTTTAATTCTACCTACATGTAGAGCATAGACGAACCGCTCTTATTCATCGTAGAGTGTAATTGGCGCGTTTTGCATAGACCGTAATTCACTGTTTTGATTCTACATAATGCGTTGCAGCTACCCGGAATTTATCGTAAAATGTAATGAGGATGCTTCCCAAATTCAGCGTAATACATGTACCTAGCCGGCTCTCAAAATTTAGTGAAGAGCGTAGTCAGAACCCCCCATGCAGGCCCTCTTCCTGGTCTGCATCCTCTCTGTGTTAGTCACAGGACGTGGAAAATCCATTTAGCCCTGGCACGACGTGTAGAATAAATTCTACTTTGTGTGGGTAAATTGGAGGTGAGAGTGACGCTTTCAACATTGACTGTGGCAGGTGGCAGACTGTACACTGTAAATCACAGATTAACTGTGCAGGAGCAAAAAAAATTCCCCTTTTAACTTGATTATTGTCCAGTTAAATTATTAATTTTCCATCAGATCACCAAAGTGATGGTAGGTGACAGCCATTTGTCCTCAATTGTGCCAAGAGGAACGTGTGGTATAAAGGCAGCTAATGGAGCGAATTGGCCGTAACAAGTAAAATCAGTCAGCCTTTGTTATGGCGAATTAAAAATTGATGTATTTTATTTTTGCCCTGCAGATAAGAATGAGTGTTCTCCGAATCCCTGTCGGAACAATGGGACGTGTGTCGACCACGTTGCCGACTTCTCATGCCACTGTAAGAGCCCGTGGAAAGGAAGGACGTGTAACAACCGTAAGTGTAACTCTTGTCACTCTTCGTGTAGGTCATAAGGTTGTGTTTTAAATGCAATGTTGACATGCGTTATAACTACGTGCGTGATTCAAAAAGGCGAAGGACCCACCACTCGTGCTAATGGATTTCACCTCTAGGAACTGCCAAGGCGAAAGGCCGGAGAGCCTTCTAGTTGGCATGCTCCTGCCCATCTCTTTGCTCAAGGGAAGGCACGGGTCTCTGGTTTCTTGGCAACAGAATGCTTCTATTTCTGTAGGCAGCAGGCAATACCAGCGTGCGCCCCTGGTGTAATGAAGAATGTTTCAGCCCCGGCTAAACCTGACCTCCAGTATCAGAGCAGTTGCCCTCGTGATCCTTCGGCTACCTACTTATACTGCCAAACCCTCCACAGAGATTATTTCTGAGGCTGCAAACTCTTACCAAATGTCACCATCACTCTATAGTTTTTACTAGTAATTACTGATTGATTGCTATATGCTATGTGTTTTTTTGCAGTGCACAGTCACTGTGATGGCATGACCTGTGCCCACGGTGGGACCTGTATCGACCTTGGAGACACCTTCACCTGTCTCTGCTCGCCAGGTTGGGAGGGCTTCACCTGCCACATAGGTAAGGTCATCCTGAAATCCACTCCTCAACACCCTCTCAAGAAAACTTAATATAAACGAAAGTTTATTGCAAATACTTGCCCGAGGGCTAATTGCAGTTACAAACAACATAGAAATAAAATACAGTGATATGTGAGACTATATCTACTTCTAACATTATACTATATTCTACAACATGACATGACACTAGTTTTGCTGGGTTTGACTTCTTCTTCTATAATATGTGGGTTCTTTGATTTTAGTAGTAAAATTGTTTTTTTTGTGGTAAGGAATGGTGGGGAAGTAAGGCAGCATTTTGGACACGGTGGTAAATAATTGATATAAAAGATATTATTTCCCCAAGAAGAGAGAACGTCTAGCAGTTACTGGAAGTTATCATTTTATGTTGCCCTTCACCTCTGGAACCCAAGCCCCCCCTGAGTGGTTAACCAGCTGTCATGCCCTAATCCCCCTGTTTACTCAGTTTCCCCTGTCTGCTCTCCCCACAACACACCATGGACAATCAATGAGGAAGCCTCTTCCCTTATCTGATCAGGTGTGCCTAATCAGGGCACTGAAAATCTGGATTTACACAAACTCCAAGACCCAGCGTGGTTTAACCCCGAAAACGCTGCCTGCACTCACACATGAGTCTGTGTTGGGTCTCCCTGTGATCCTGAATGCATTACTGGGCATTAGCACGGCCTTGTCTATATTAGAAACTCGAGATAAAACCTCCAGCAAATTGGGAAATGCCCCGCCAAGCAGGAAGGCTTAGCCGGAGAAACAGAGTCGGAAAGGCTTAAGTTTGTAGATATTAGGGGGGGGAGTCTTAGCGTTTTTCTGGGTGGGAAAGTTTCAAGCTGTTTATTGTGTTACTTACAGCCAAGAATCACAGCTGTGCGTCCAACCCTTGTCAGAATGGGGCCACATGCATCAACAGTGGAGATAGTTTCACCTGCATGTGCAGAGAAGGGTTTGAGGGGCCACAATGCCAAGACAGTAAGTCTAGGAGCTATTTACTCATCACAAGTACAAACTGTAACTTTTTACATGGTTCTATTGAACTTGACAAGTGTTCAGGGTTCGAAATACATGTACTCACTCACACAGTGTGTGAGACTTTTGGAGCCTGGCAAGAAAGATACGGCTTCTGCATGTGAGCCATCATATATACATGTACCTTTACATGTGGCTTGGCTTATGGCCTGGCTTCTAAAAAAATGGTGTTGACGGCAACCTGAAATATTGATGGACAACCTAGATTTGGCTTACAAATGTAGGTTGCATAGTAGGCAACCTGAAAAAAAAAAGGATTTTGAACCCTGAGTATTTTTTCGAACCCTGAGTATTTTTCGAGTCCTTCACTATGTATTGTGTATCACCGGGACATGCCCAAATATGGAACTGACATATATTATATGTTAGATATGGATGTCTCATCCCTTGTTTTATGTGTTCTCATTTTTCACAAGATAATCAGTCAACATGATTAATCTTGAAGATAATGAAGAGGAAAAAAATGAATAGCTTCATATTAAGCTTTATGAGTCCCATGTGAAGACACTGAACAAATTTTCATTTTCTCAATCTCTTGTGTTTTTATTTTATTACTTTGTTGTGTATCTCAACTGTAGTAATGATGTGTACATCCCTCGTATAACTTGCTCGTCTCTTTTTTTTTCAGACGTGAATGATTGCAACCCACACCCCTGGTAAGTTGTTACTGTTTTTCCTTTGTTGACTTTTATGGTGCACAATAAAGGTGTAGCTTTGCTGTTGATTGAACAGTTTTATGGAATCTGACCCCTGCACTGGTAATTTACTATGCATGATGCACCATAAATGGTATGATACATTACATCTTAAATGACCAATTTTGTACTGGCGGGCAATGTTTGTCCAATAGATCCCCACTGACCAGTCTTAAATCTTCTTTCCAGTTATAACGGTGGAAGGTGCGTGGATGGAGTCAACTGGTACAGATGTGAGTGTGCAGAGGGATTCGTCGGACCGGACTGCAGAATAAGTAAGCCCAAACATCCAGCGGATAAAAACTTTATAAACCTCGTCCTGATTACCAATTTTACTATCTCGAAATGCGGTACCAAATTATCATTTCAATTTCTCCAAACTGCATCACAAAGGAGTGAATTGAATTGCCGTATGATTCAATTATCATCAGCCCTCACAGATTAGAAATAAAGCTTTGCGTGTCACTCTTATTAATTGCAGATATCAATGACTGTGCGTCCCACCCCTGTGCCTATGGCAGTACCTGCCTGGACGGCATTAATGACTACACCTGCAAATGTCCCGCCGGCAGAACGGGAAGACACTGTGAGCTGGGTAAGTCTGGGTCAGGTACAACATAGGCATCAAACACACCACACAACACCAAATATTCTGTCAGGTACAACACAGGCATCAAACACACGGCACAACACCAAATATTCAGTCAGGTACAACACAGGCATCAAACACACCACACAACACCAAATATTCAGTCAGGTACAACACAGGCATCAAACACACCACACAACACCAAATATTCTGTCAGGTACAACACAGGCATCAAACACACCACACAACACCAAATATTCTGTCAGGTACAACACAGGCATCAAACACACCACACAACACCAAATATTCTGTCACCTCTCAAGGCTGGCATTCCACTGCAAATACATGACATTGTGACTGACATCAAGGCTCAGGGATGAAATAGTGAAGAACTGTTGGATTCCTAGTCAAGTGTCTTCAAGTTTCACAGCAAAAACAGGTCAAAAATTGTTCTGAAATCCCTGCTACTGTGGGAAGAAAGCTAACTCTTGTAGATGCTAATTTCTCAATTGTAAGAACGATAGACCCAGTACACATTGTCGCCTGCAATGTCCCCAAGCCCACCAGCTCCCAACACATGCAAATGAGCCATCATGTACTTAGTCATCTCAATTTGGAAGTTTGGATTTTGTGGTATTTTGTTTTCACACAGATACGCTCCTCCCAATATGCCAGCTATTTTTTCCATCCAGACAGAAAATGATTTTTCCAGATGAGTACATGTGAAGACGCATGTAGTCTGTTTTCTCTGGCCTGGCCTGTGATATATTTAGGTGCAGCCATGTTTTTCACGAGGCTAGGCGCAGGGGTTGATGATCCGTTGTTTTGTCTAGTTCTAGGGGACCTCCAGCGCCAGCCGTGCTGGGGAAGTGGCGGGCTGTTTGCACACGGGACGAAGTGGGAGGACGAGTGCAACACCTGTTCCTGCAGGAATGGAGAGGTGGTCTGCAGCCAGGTACGCAGAACCTCTCTCACGCAACAAGCACACCACAAACCCGCGTCCTTGGCACGCCCGCTAAAAGCCCTTTCAACTTCCCACAACTTTGAAGCCCTGAAGAGAAAGGCTGCGATTATGTCTGTGACACTGTGACAGACGCCCTTGAGATACCGTGGAACACTTGGCAGGCTTCCACGCCGCCTATTGACTGTGTTTTTACCACCCATCTGTCACTGTTTTTGTTTAGAAGTACGTGTTTATCCAACCACGCCAGCTGCCACAGTCACGGGCAAATCGCTAAGATAGCTTATCACATAATTCTGGTCTTCCCGGATTATAATCTACTTGATAGGATTAAGAACATTTTATAGCAGTGTCACATCTGATGGCTCCATATGTGGTATAATAGCAAGGGTTTGTTTGCTTATTTGATGGTAATTTGGATAATCCTATGTGTGTCATAATGTTATAAGCGGTGGAGGTAATCAGGTTTGTGTCTGTGCCTGGATAGATCTGGTGTGGTCCCGAGGTGTGTTTTGCGGGAGATGGGAACTCCATGGAGTGTCCACCAGGACAGTACTGCATGGTGCCGACGGAGGAGTCCTGCTTCACCCCGCCGTGTGGACGGTGGGGTCACTGCCGCGCCCCCGGCCGAGACCTGCCCGCCGGACCGGTCAGCAAAACCACCACCTGCCTGCCCAACACCACCGAACTGGACAACAACTGTGCCAAGATTACCCTCATGTTCGACAAAACTAGAATGTCCACAGTAAGTATTCTACTCTTGCCTCCAAAACTTTAAAAAAAAAAGTTTTGGCTGGCTGGATCCTTGCCAGAAAAGTCACAGATTTAACAGTTTGTAGAATAAATTTTGCCGAGGCAATAATTGGCAATGACACATACAATAGCAGCATGCACCAGCTCCATGCCTGACAAACATGCACACAGGGAGGCACACTGACACTGTGACAGATGGCAAAGAGGTGGCTTAATTTATTCCTGCAGGGATGACAATGTCATTTGAGCGACGCTTTAAAATGAAGCCTATGTCCACAGAGACCACAAATGGGACCTCATCATAATGCGCATTTATATGTTTTCATCACAGTTAATGTCATACTGCTCTAATTGTTTTAAGCCTTTAGATCAACTATAAATCATTGCCAGTGTAAGTCTGTCATCTCGTGCCGTCCCTAACAGACTGAGTGTATATCACCCCTTTTGTCGTCTAATCAGGAGTTCTTCATCAAGGGAATTTGTTAGGCCGTCTTTCCACTAAACTGTGATAGCTCAGCGATCGTTGAGTGGCAAGAAATGGATTTTTGTGATCCTCGGTTATGAAATCTGAATATGGTGCACTATATAAAAGTATTTATTATGATTTAAAAGACAACAAGGCATATGGAATGTCAAAAAGATTTTTTATCCAGGAAATTTGTTGTGTTTGGTCACTCAAATGGTTTCTCAAGAGGTGCAGCCTCTAGTAGCCTGGCCAACAAGCTATTTTTTTCACACAAAGCAACCTTTATAAAGTTTACATCAACCCAGCTTACAGATTCTGATATACACTGTGGACTACCTCGGCCTGAAGAAGAGTGATACACCTTTAAAGGTGGCACTGCTTATATGGCTTGCCTTCAAAAATAGTCAACAACCTGAAATATTGAGGGGCAGCCTAGCTTTTGGCTTGCTACATGTAAGTGAGCAACCTGACAAAGAAGTATTTTGAACACAAAAAACAAGTAAGTAAGAACACTGTACTGACAATACCCTGTGCATGTACACTGTGCTTTTTTTTTCTAACCTTCCTTTTCTTTTTTCTTTTCCCTGAAGGGTGTTTGTGTGGAAGATATCTGCAATACCCTGCGTCACTTGCCTGTATTGGATGAGCTAGCCTGGGACAAGTCGCTCCTACTTCTGTGTGACACAGTTGAGGACATCAATAACTCAATAGCTGTTGCAGTGGTAAGTCTACCTGTATGTAACATAGACAAAGAAAAAACTATTTCCCAAAACCCCTTAGACATAGTTTTAGACATAGCTACAGCTCAAGACAACTACCTTTTATCATGTAGATTTTAGTCATTTTATACTACGTTTCATTGTTCTTTTATGTTGGTAATCTGCAATTAGCCCCCCGGGCATGAATTTGCAATAAACTTCATTATTATCTACATGTGTATAGCCACTGTGGAGCGAGAACTTGTATGTAATATTAAACTGAGAAAAGCAATTGCTTCAAACACAAGACTGTAACAGTGTACTCATATCATTGTTTCATTGGGAAGTGATTATGGTACGTGTACATTGTAAATTTTGAAATATTTGCAATATTCACTGCAAATTCATGGCACCATGAATATGAGTTTCCAATGTATATGTATATACATGTACCACAAGGTTTCAACTGCAAACTTGAGTAAAACACTGTGGAAACCTCCTTTCTACCACAAAATAAAACTCCCAGTGAAAATAAATGAGTCTACAGTAGGTCCTAGACCCAAGAGTCAATGGCATTTCTGCTAATCCTCTTAAACTGAGACCCTTACTCTTGTGGGGAGACATCTCGCACCAGAGGGAACCAGTGCAGGTCTCCCTGCTGCCTGGTGCTGTGTTACAATGTGCCAGGGACTGGTGATTGAACATGTTGTCTGTCATTCTGTCTGCCCAGTCCACCGAGGACGCGTCGGGAGGCCGAGACAACGTGGTCCGCGAGGTCGTCAACGCGATAGCCGACTACATCAGCAAAAAGCAGAGCAACAGCTCCATCCTAGCAGCCATCGTTGAGGTGAAGGTAGAAACCACCATCATCAATTACAAAGGTGAGAAAAATTGCCATCATGGTATTATTCAGGTTGTCTTCTGTCCATTTTGATGGACCGATTGAGTAGGTTTTGGTATGATGAAAAATTATAATCCATTATGAGGAGGAAAACAGATTAAGTATGGAAGTAAATTATGGTAAGCTTCATGAATAATGAATTAATCCACTGTTGATGTAACATGTCCTTACTGGGCTGTCCTTTAAAACCCTTGTCCTGCGGAGCCCAACAATTGTTGTTTTGCACATACAGTACTCTATATATATCATTCTGTATAGGTACGATTTGGGGGTATTTCTCATACAACGCATCACACCGCAGCGAAACGCAACGAATGCGGAAGTAACTATGCCACCGCAGAGCAAAAAAGTTGGGGGTCTATGACCTAATTAAGACACGAAATTATTGAAAAATATTGTGTAAAAAAAGCCAGCAGGACAAGGGTTAACACTTTCTATTGTTAAGGTGGCAGATTGTTTTTCTCGTGGTTGTTTTTCTGTAGGCACACCAGACTGCCTGATTACATTTTCAGCTCATCCATAAACACGCGGCAGCTGACACGTGTTGTTTTTTTCTCTCTCTCGTTTTCTACCAGACACATTAATGGTTCCGTTGATCTGCGCGGTCGTCGGCTCGGTCCTTCTCATCAGCATCGTTGTCGTCCTGATCTGGTGTCTCGGCCGGCGGAGAAAGCGGCGGCCGCCCAATCCCGACCACCGAATAAACCTGGAGAACAAGACAAACAATAAACAGGAGGATGTGAGCGTCCAGCGCTACAGAAATCCCATCTACCAACCAATAGACAAGGGCACACATTCGAGAAATTCATTAGACTCAGTCGACAACCAACACAGAGAAAAAGTTTCACATAAAAACCAAAGAGTACTTTACAAAAGAGACTCTTATAGAGATAGAGGAAAGCATAATTTAGACAAGCGAAAAAATATAAAAGACATAAATACAAGAAGTTCACAAAGTGTTGCCAGCATTGAACTGATAGTATAGCCCCCGTGGCACTATGTGTAAGTATTATAAAGTTATTGTGTAGACATTTAGTTTGCAGAAGTTATGTTAATTTTTCGAGTGTAATATATTGTGAGCATCTCCATATGTGTGATCTTTATGAGACAATTCTGATATAGAGTTTTCTTATGCAGTATTGGAGTCAGTGCTTTTGTATGTTTTGTTGAGATTGTGTACAAAGTCAGATTTAGAGTGAAAGCAGATGTTAGAGTCGTCACCAAGATCGTTGGTTATTTCAAAGCAAAGCTATGTCCCAGTCACCTTCCTGTGAGTAAATGTGTATGTCTGAAAACGGACACTTAAAAATGACACTGCCGAGCCTCTCCTAAACACATCATGTTAACAAAAGAGATCTCTCTGGGTTATTAAGAAAACAGACAAGCCTCCCCAAATTTACAATCCTGCAGTTGACAGTCATCTTAAAAGCCCCGAGGGACCATCGAGATACGCAATTCAACCTTTTCTATGCACAACCATCTATAGTATACCTTTTACAAATTATCACTTGAAGAAGGACCCATCCTATCTTTTTTATATTCCGGTTGTGATTGGATGCCAACTTTTGGTGTGAAGGAACAGTTTCTACTCTTTCTAGTTGCGTAGTGATAGTACAGCTTTCCTCTGTACAACCAGCAACTATGCACTGCTATGCAAGGAAAAGAAATAGCCTCGTACAGTACTTACCTACTGGCTGATAATTTCAGCAAATTTCTCAGCGCAGCTATTACTATTAGGATATACAGCAACAAAAAAGGAAGGCTCCCACTTCTCTCAGTCACATGATGTTGTTGCACTGCAAGACTGGGCCACTCATGCAGAGAACATTCGGTGCACACAGTACGGTTCCCCCAGTTCTCAGAACGTGGACGGACGTGCTGATTTTAGAGACTTGAAAGCAGGAAGAAAATTGTAGTTGAAGTAAAATGTTCTGCCAAGCTGTGTAGGGAGGGTATGGTAGTAAGTTTTTGGGTATCCTAAGGGCTAATTATCGTAGGGGGAAAAAGTTGAAGAAATTGGGATCTCATGCCCGTAGCCAGGGGGGGTTCGGGGGGTTCGGAAGAACCCCCCCCCCCCACAAGGCTCAAAGGTCCACTTTTTGGTCGACTTTTTATGTAAAGGTCCACTTTTTGGTCCACTTTTTTATGTAAAGGCCCACTTTTTGGTCCACTTTTTATGTAAAGGTCCAAGATTTTTCTTGACAAGATGGACTGGAATCGCAGAAAAACTACTCCCTTTGTCATTGAATAAAAATTTATCTCTGATTTTTTCTTGGAAATCCTCTCAAAAATGCACGAAATGCCATTTTAGAAGGTTCATTTTTCAAAATTTTCCGGGGGAGCATGCCTCCGGACCCCCCTAGGAACCTCGCGCCTACGGCGCTCCCCTCAAGCAGTGGGAAGTACCCCCCCCATTCAAAATCCTGGCTACGGGCATGGATCTTATGATCCCTGCATGATAGAGCATGGACCAGGACTGCAATGCATCATTATGGAAGTTCAGACTGCAAAGCTCATGGTATGTACTACAACAGACAGCCTGTATGTAGCAGGATGGCTACTGGACAAGAGAGGGAAAATCTTATAGATATCAACTATCTATGATACTTGATACAGATCTTGTACATATGTAAATATTTAATTAATATTCATGTATATTTGATTAATTTAAAAGAAGTAATCAAGAGAGAGAGCTGGACACCATTCCTGTATTTATATGTGAGTTTGTGGATGTTAATAGCTGTTGAGAGCATGCCCCAAGTTATGCGTTATGCAGAAATATTTATCATGGACGTATGCTGTCAGTATTATGGATATCCTGTTGTACAGTGCAGTTACCAAACACAACAAACAATACAAGTTGGTGTAGACCATACCTTAACATTACAACAATAGTGCAAGACCAGTAGTGAAACTAGAAAACATAAGACTTGGATCCTATACTCATATAAAGAAAGAAAAAAACACATTGTACAGGCTTAACAGGGCTAAAAATTTGAGGTAGGAATAAAAGTTTTCACATTGTATTTGCCATTCAGTAATGGCTTTGAGATCATATCAGCATTGGTACGTTTTTCCGTGAGTAGATTTTACAATAGTTCACAGTAAAAATAATGTTTTGAAACCGTGACGATAAAAAAAGATCTTGAATCTTTAGCCCTGTTTCATATTGCCAGGTGAACAGTATAGTGAACAACATAGCTGGGCCACATTATAACAGATCCATCCAAATTGCCTAGTATACAGGATCATAGTTGAGTGTTCTGTGGGAACTTATTTCTTCTAGAAAACAATTCAGTTTGTTTTTTTTTCCTGGCTGTAAATTCCTGCTTTTCTGCAGCTTAAATCTCCCCTGCCTCTGCTGAGATGTGTCCTTTCTAGAGAGGTCTCTCGTTTATTTTTCTACTTCAATGAGGACTTGAATTTCCCCGACACGTCACCTTTTGCAGATACCACACTCTCCAAAGGGCTCCAGAGAACATTGTACTTCTGCTGTAGGCATGCAGATGAGATGTGAACACATGACTGTGAAAAAAAACACAAGAAGTAGCATGTAAATTATGAAAGCTTCTCGGTATTTTCCCTAAGGTACAAGTTTGTATGTGGACTTGCAAGAAGACCTAGGGACATGTTTGAAATAAATATCTATTTAAGATATTTTGTATGAATTCTTGCCTTGTTGGTCTGTTCTTTTTGGGAGCTGTTTTGAGTAAATGGACTGAGACGATTACACTGTCATTAGGCCACACCAATTTAATTTCTTGGTTTAATAACGGATTCGCCCGCTTCATTTTTTCCTGATTTGCAAATAAAAATAAAAATCCAGAATCAACTGCAAAATGCTCATATTTTGCCCTGAACAGTTGAAAACAGTCCTTTTCATCCTAGTTGTTACAGTTATTCCATCTTTCAATGCAATGGTATCATTAAAAGTTCAAAATTCATTGTTTAAATTTTGAACCAGCCTGGTGTGTTGACTTCATGGCTCCTATCGTACCATTTTGGGCCATAATAGGATGCCTATAGGCCTGTTTTTATTTTTATTTTCTTTCGCCCGCCCGCTCCATTATTTTTCTAGAAAAATCGATCCGTTAACCAAGAAATTAAATTGGTGTGGCCTTAGGAAATGATGTAATTTCTGCATCTGGTGTTCCTCAATGCTGCATAATCAATGATTATATGTAATCTCAGGTATAATAGAATTACCTGAAATTGGGTCAAAATGCAGTAACCTCAGGTCATGTAATCTCATGACACACTGCCTTACCAACATATAAATCAGGTCAAATGGTTGGGAAGGATTTTTTTCTTATGTTTGGTTGTTCTCCCTCTAAAATAACCAAATATATGCACCAAGTGAGGGAGCAGAATTACATGTAACGTTACACATTTTAGTAGCAGATTGATGATTTTGGAAAGCATCAAATTTGGTATGTTTAGATAGCATGTAACAGTGTCAAGTTTTATGGTGACATTTGAAAAGAAACCTATTTATTCCAACTTTCATTAAAAAAATATTTTTAATACATGTACTGGTGTAAAAGAGTTGGGATGTAAGAGACTAGTTGTTTAAGAATTCAATCAGAATATAGTTCTAATTCTCTATCTAAATTAAATCACTTTGTTGAAAATCAAATTATGAATCTGCACAGTTCGTGGTTGTAGGGTACTGCACTGAGAGCGGACTAAAAGTTAAAATTTACAAATGGGAACATCTGAGAAGAAACGTGAAGAAAGAGAAAACAGTGGAGGTACTGAATGATCACAGAGTTAGGTATATTTCCGCCTTGTTGCCATCATATGGAGAGCTGGATATCATATAGTGTTAGCCTGACTAAATCTGCGCTCCTAGCGGCCGGCCCGGTATTACACCAGCCGCCCCCAGAGCGCAGATTTAGTCAGGCTAGATATAGTGTTATTCCAGTGTTCCCAACTTCAAGTGATCTAAACTATTATACCACAAAACGTAAGTATGCTGTTCGAGCTAGTTAGTTCGCTCACTTGAGGTAAGAATCGATTCAGTTGTCGGATTCTGAGTAAAGAACGATTTGTAGCAATCTACCTAACTAGTTGATCCACCTTGTGGAAGTTATTTGATATCGCCTAACTATGAATCCATGATGTTCCCATTACAACACAATGGGTCGCGTACACCTTTCTGGGCTCTCAAAACTTTATGAAATACGCGCAAATGTTTATACCGCATTAAAGGAAAATTATGGAGAAAATCAACATCTCTCGAGTATACACAATCTAGATATCCGCAACGCGATTACAAAATTAAGAATTTGTTGGCATAAATTAAACATAGAAATGTAAAAAAACTACCCAATGACCACAGGTTTCATCCATTTTGTCCAAATATGATTGAAAATGAGCGCAATTCTATAATGTATTGTTCACTATACAATGTTTCTCTCAGTGGTTCTCTCACCTGCTTACGTTTCGATGCCTATCGGTCACCTTCCTCATTCTCACTGGAGTACTGTTTCTCGCCGCTCGGTGTAGCCGATCTAGGTGGCGCTTTTGCGACGTGAACACAATACTTGTACATGTACCAACCAAACCATGGAGGTAGAATACCTCCATGACCAAACAAATATGTAGTTGCGTCGCCTTGTGATCAAAGAAGAGGAGGACAAAGAACTAGAGACACCGCATGTCGAGAGGACCTTCACACGCGGCGGCAACAATTCATTATAACTTTCTGCATGCACTCCTTTAAAATTGTATAATGTTAGACTTTTGGACCGTTTTCAGGCCAATAAACTGTATAGTCTGGGTGTATGACGTAATAAGATTGGAATGCGGAGTGTGACCATATTTGGGCATGGGGACAGGCCCAAATATGGGCATGTAGGCAGCAACAGGTGTGGCCATGTGTGCAGATGTTGTTGATTGGCTGTTCGCTTGATTACTTTATCTGCTACCACTTGCGCATGATACGTTGTGGTTGATTTTCTTGGGAACAGAACCTAGATGGACATTAGACGTTATAGAAGACATGATAACCAATCAAGACTGTAAGAAAGGCAACGCAGTTCAATACAACATGCTATTTGAGTCTTAATTCTCTTCACGAGAACTCACTACGGTAAAGGTGACCACTAGATCATGTGTATGATATGTAAAATAGCGTAGATATGTATAAAACAATTTTTATAAGCTTCACAACATTAACATTTTCATTTCATCAGAGTTATCAACCAAGGATTGAGGTGTTCAAGAATTTATTCTTTCCTAGAACTATCACATAGTGGAGCTGTCACCAAGTACAGTAGAGGCATTGTCATTAGATAGCTTTAAACAATGTTTAGAGTTAGATGTTCAAGGGTTAGGTGTAACAAGTCGATCGGTGTAATGTAGCCAGCTGCCGCCGCGCCGTGTGCCTCCGAAGCAGGTGTGTTACGCCGAAGGGCCTCTGCAATACCTTAGAGAGCCACTAGAATGCCCAAATTCGAACTTTTTCCACACTACGAGCTACCTACAAAAATGTTTTTAAAATCCACAACATCAAATGTTATCCCGTCTAGTCACATTCCGTCATCAAAATGACCACAGAAGCTCCAAAAAAGCAGCTATTTTGCTGAAAACCACACCAGATATTTACTCATCATCTATCATTAGTTTAGGTGTAACAAGTCGATCGGTGTAGCTGAAGAGTATGTAGCCGAAGCTGGTGAGTTACGCCGAAAGGCGGTTATACCGGCTATACAGATACAGATCATCACTCAAAAATCAAGACCATAGCATGTGCACAGCACGAGATATCATACTCATGCACCCCGCTGCAGTACCTTACAAAACCACCAGAGTACCCAAAATTGACCTTGACCTTCCTTATCCTACCTACCATATATCATAAAGATACATGCACCACACCCCAAGTTATAACCGATTATAAAATAAGCAATCTACATGTATATATACTGTACCTTGTATTTGAATTGTTTGAAAGTAAAAGTCCTTTAATCGCTTTGGGAGTAGAAAATTAGAAATTTGTATTATGTGAAATTCGAAAATGTCGTAAGAAAGCAAACCTGTATCTGTATACCTCCAGTAAAGACCTCCTATCCTACATTTATCAATGGATCTATCCAGGCTGACTGGCCCCGGGGCAGAGCATTAAGTTTTTTGCATGGGACAAATGTTAAATACGGTAGAAAATTGCTAAACACTAGCCTCTACCAGGCTTCGGGAGGCGGCTGGAAAGAGTAGAAAGTAGAAATCGTCCAGATAGAGAGGTAACATGCCAAGGGACTTGGTCCGCGCTGAGATTACAGTTTGCCTATTACTTTACAAGAGAACGTTATGCCTCGAGAGAGGGTTATACCCGCCACGGAAGCCTACACAGATGGCTGAACAAAATAATCTGCTGTTCGTATCTTGAAATTTCATCTGTGTTGGTAGAAATAATTATGAAGCCAGTTATTAATTTAAACTGTAATTTCCAACACAACAAATTGGACTTACCCAAATTTTCGACTGTACAACTTCAGTCTTTGTCTCCGAAACTCCAACCTTCTGTTCTTGTTTCCATTTTTTAAGTGAACACTTGTGTGTCTTGGAGGAAGAACTTGGCAATGACGTCGACGCACCGTGACGTCACAGTGCTCATCCCGCTGTGTAAGGAGAACCGGGATGAGGAGGAACTGAAGAAGTGCCAAACGGTACACTACAGGTGAGACATTGGGGACAACGTATGCGCATGTCAGGTGCCGCATTCGACTTATGAGAAGTCCTCTTACACTACTCTCCAAGCAGATGTTTGCTTATTTTTGGGCTTTTTACCTCCATGAAAAATGGAGGTATTGTTTTTGGCTTGTCTGTATGTCTGTTTGTGTTTCCGCACATTTGTAGCCAGCATAACTTTTCAACCTTTGGATGGATTGTAATGATATTTGGTATGTAGGTAGGTGTTGGGTAGTCAAAGGTCAAGGTCAATTTTGGGGCCTCCTGGTGGCTGACCTTGGTACTGCAGCAGAATTTCCGTTTTTTTAAAAATCTTTTAGGCCACAGCAATTAAATATTAAGGATGACATCCTCCGCAGACTCCAAATCTAATGCGATAGGGCGAAAACAAAACAAGGCCGGCCCCAAAAATTCCTACATTTTCAAATTTTGACATCATAAACCTTGTCAAGCAAGGAATGGTACCTACTTTGTGCTAAGTTAACTGCCAACTATTTGTTACACCCATTTGTCACTGACACAACTTTGAAAAATAAGTTTTCAATCATTGTACAAATGACTTCCATTCAGTGGGAACATCACATATACACAGCCACCATCACAAATGGAAGAAATAAAATACATCACTGCATCAAAAAAAGTAAAAGACAAAACAAGATATCAGCGCCTTGCCTTTTCTCATCTTTTCATATTTATCTGCCATCCACGTTTCGGCATGGTAACAGACATTTTTGCACATTTTCGGCATGTTGACCACTGTCAGAGGGCAACGAAATTTCTTTTTCCAAAATCAGGCAAAAGGAATTCGCGCGCTGATGTCATCCATGAATGTTACTTGCTGTGGCCTTAGGGGGGAGTTCGAGTTCATTGCGATTGGTTGAAATGCGGGTGTAAACTTACGAAAGATCGCAATAAACACCAACCCTCGGATAGAAGTTCAACAAGATGGCGACAACTTCAAGATCAAGACTGTCTCTGTCAAGACTACGGAGGTCAAGTTTAAGATCGGGGAGGAGTTTGAAGACGACCTGCCAATTGGGAAAGTCAAGATCATTAATTTAATATTCCTTTAAACTACGAGATAATTATAAGTTACGTAAGCTAGAAAGGTAACATTTGTTTACCTTCATATGTTGAAGCCTAACAAACTGTACTACTCTGTTTATTCCTATAAAAACACTTTTCCCCCATTTGCTACATAATGTAATCTAACACCACAGGATGTCTGCTACAGCACCTGGTTACCATGGTGACAGACGTCTGGTCTAGGTCATTGACCTTATTTGTTTGGTGAAGTGAAAACACGCAGACAAACGCACCGAAAGCGGGAGCAACAAAATGCAACAACTGATCAATGGATATTTCAAAAACACATTCACAACCTCGTTCACAAATACATGTATTATATTATCATCTTTCACTAGTTTACTGTATCAAACAGGACGGCCATGTACGAGCTAGAACACGAGTTGCCTAGCAACTAGTGACTCTGCGCCACGCCGCCAGCATGGAAAATTCCTTTTTGAACCAATGAGCGGCCAGTACTTTATCGCTCCTACAAGATGGAAATTCCATCCAAAGCTTGAAGCGTTCGTCGTGCGCGAAGGTCACACCGCCCAGTTTCTCCAAACAGAGTCCCAGGAACACGTCCTCGAGAAACAGGTACTTCAAGGTCAACGACACCTGGTAGAGCAAGCCCGTGATGTCGTTAGAAAGGACGTAAGTGAATCCGCAGGGGTATTTGGGAAACGTGTCCCTGGGATAGTCTTGCCGGCTGAGGTACCACTTGTTCCCGGGAGTGCGGTTCGGCTTCCCTCCGGTGTTGTATATCCAACCCATCACAAATCTCTCTGTCTTGTTTGAACCCAGTCCCCGCAGATCTCTTAGTAAGGTAAAGATATTCACAAACGTGTCGTCGTCAGCTTTCATAAAGAACTTCGCTCCGGGGCAGAATTCTGACGCCCACTTCAGACACATGACGGTCTTTAGATTCAAATTTCTATACGAATCGATGAAGTTCCCCTGGATGATGTCTTGGTGGGCTTGGCTTTCGTGGTCCAGTCCTCTTTGTGTCGTAGCTTTGTCGGTTGTTCCCACTGCGAATAGCGTTCTGATACCAGGTATGCTAGTGTCGTTACCCCATGTCTGCCGAATGGCGCGTCGCTGGGCGTGGTTTCCTGGCGACGAGGTAACCATGACGACGAGAATGACGTCACCACCGCTGCATTTCTCAGGACTGTTGATGACGTAGGTGTACGGATATGGACTGATGACAGCTGATTCGTTGGTGTTCGAACGGACGGACCCATTCACTGTCATGTTACCTGAATGAATGAATGAATTGATGAGTGAACGAATGAATGGGTGGATATATGAATGAATGGATTTATGAATGAAAGAATGGGTAGATGGGGGGGGGCGCATGGCATAGCGGCAGCGTGCTCGACTCGGAACCAAAAGGTCCCGGATTCGAGTCCTGACATGCCACCGATCTTGTGCTCTTGGGAAAGGCACTTTGCACGACTTTCCTGAGTATTGTCTTGTCCTGTATTTGTCCTCTAGATCTGCGTTCGTGGCGGCATAAAATAAGTTGATATAACTTGAGTGTGCCGTCACCATGTCTACTCATGAAATGTTGGAATAATAAAATGGGTAGATGGCCATTATGAATGAATGAATGAATGGATGGATGGATAGATGGATGGATATACGAATGAATGGATGGGTAGATGAATGAATTGAAGACCAAATGAATGAATGAATGGATGAATTGATGGGTGACTATATTGACGGATAAATTAATGAATGAATGAATTGATGGGTGGATGAATGAATGAATTTATGAATGAATGGGTGGATGGATGGATGAATTGATGGGTGGATGAATGAATGGATTTATGAATGAATGGGTGGATGGATGGATGGATGGATGAATTGATGGGTGTATGAATGAATGACTTTATGAATGGATGGATGGATGGACGGATGAATAGATGGATGAATAAATGGATGAATTTACGAATGAATGGATGAATAGGTGAATGAATACTATTGAAGACTGAATTAATCAATGAATTGATGGGTGAATAAATTGTTGGATGAATGTATGAATTGATAGGTGGATGAAGGAATGAAGGAATCTAGGGATGGAGGGATGAATGGAGGGATGCTAACCGTATGTATCGCCCGCACAGCTAACTAACAAAAAGACAACACATGTACCTTCTGAAGCATTCCGGTTTGACGTTTGACTGAGATGGGGGTTTTGTTGGAACCAGTTGATGTAGATAAATCCTGCGAAGATGCCCAGACAGACGACTGTCTTCAAGGTCAGTCTGACCTTCACGCGGACCATGGCTGTTCTTCCGGTCTGTAATATGAGGAGAGTCTGTAATCACGTGACTATGGCGTATTATGGCACACACACACACACACAAGCACACACACACAAGCACACACACACGCACACACAAGCACACACACACACAAGCACACATGCACACACACGCGCGCTTAAACAAGACTTGAGGTGACAAAAAATGATATCGCAACCAAACAGATGTTTCATTCTTGTATTATATATTATTATTAATAAGGCTTTTCTGGCGTTTCCTCATAAATTATGCAAATAAGGTACTGATTTGAATAAATTATGTTTAGTGATGCTCACCATCAACTTCCAATTATGGCAAGTATTAAATTCCCAACAGTTACCAAAATAAGATTGTACCAATTTTCCTTTAATTATGCAAATTAGGTCTTCATTTGCATACTCAATATCTGCCAATGATCTTGTCGTTCTCAATTACATATGTCTAAAGTGTTTCATAGCCCTAATATGGAATACAGCAGATTTATAGAATATCCTCATTAATTATGAAAATTAGATCCTGATTTGCATAATTTTATCTTAATTATGTCAAGCATCACTTAAGCTACTTACAGACCAAAAATCTCGACGATCCATCAAACATTTATTTAAATTGTTGATGTTTCGTTAATCAAAACAGCCCGGCCGGGCCCCAGTTTGGAAATGTGACCTCAGCATGAGGGACAGCTGGGCCACCAAACATTGCCCCGGCGGTCGGTGAATGTTAAAGATGAGGAACGAGTTTCTCTTTTTGTTTTACGATTTGTATGTTTTGTTGTCTTTTAGATCCTACTTTTATATCTTATATCGTGCGTTATGTTCCAATCGTTCAATCAACTGAACTTTTTTTAGACGGAGTAGTTCAATGCAAGGCCTATACGACCACTTCTAGGCATTGCACTAGACATATGAGAGAAACATGGCTATGTCAAGAGATGGCGGTGAACGTTTGATTTGAAAGCCTGTAGCTTGTAGGTTGGTGGGAAACACTTGTCAGGGAGGGAAGTCCAAAGCTTGGCCGTACGGGGAAAGAAACTGTCACTTTAAAAGGATTTCGAACAAGGAATCTGGAATTTTGGAGAACCTAGTGGAACACTGAAAAGTTCTGAGTGGTGAAACTAGTTGGGTGAGTTCTGCAAAGCAATGACCATGAGCAGGAACTGAACTGTACATGCTCCAATCAATTGGTAATTATTTGGGGGATCGTTTTCATTATAATTTTACCTCGTACACGCCGTGCAATAACAGTAATTCATGCCGGGCAATAGCCGCTGACCTATACAGTGCAATAAGCCAAACAACACAAACCGCGCAATATACTCTTTGTAATGCTATTCTTTTATTGAAAATAACTACTACAGTAATACAGATGCTTTTTTAAAATAATGTTCAATTAATATATAGTTAATCCCAGATTTTAAACCTCTTATCACTAAGTTTGATCAATTTAAATGTCATCTGTGTATGTAATAGTCGTTGTCATTGTTAATGTTGTCCTGCATGCTCGGCCATTACTGGCTGGCATGACCTGGAGTTCTTGTATATTTCTTGTTCACTGAATAAAGAATGATTTACACATGAATGTGTATTTGGTTCAACTTGCCTAGTATACATACACACACGCGCGCGCTAAAAACAATACCTCCATTTTCATGGAGGTAAAAATACTGCCTTGTTCAGCAACTTCTTATTTCGTCCTGAGTCATACTATGGCAGCCCACCACAGAGCACTGAAGCCGACTGTAGGTGGGCGGTAGTAGCCATGGGAGGCGACTGGGCGCCGGGCCAACACAACACAGCATTTATAACAGTGCATAGTAACGTTACATGGCCAAAGATACAACAGTACAATCATTACATGTTTCTACGATTGACCACGAATCTCACGGTCAAAGTCATTTCTTCATATCACAGGACAAAGAACTATAAGTTGACATCACACCGAATTCAAAATTATTCATGAAACTTTTATTGATACACTTATTAAAAATGTAGTAAATATAATAGTGGTTAGGGATAAATAAAGTACAGAGTACATTACAGTAGATATCTACACATACAAATGCCAGTGTAATAAAGTTACCAGGTAAATGTCTGTAGTGCTCAAGCTCAAGCCTATTGACGCTATATGATGGTTAATAACGAAATATGAAATTAATATTATATAAAAGTTAAAAAAACTAAAAAAAAACTGATTATCTGATACGGTTACCATTTAGGCTTTTAAGTAAAACTACATATTCAGCACAGAGCAGACAAAAGTAACAAAAAGACACCATTTTCTGGAATAGTAACCGCATTTCCTTGGAAGGAATCAAAGAACTAATCTGCAAGCATACAAGTATTCTTCGGGGAAAGGGGAGTTTATATTGGCCAAGTCGGTTACAGGAGGTCAATATAGACTGCACTTGCTCCACAGAATCTGCTTGGAGATTATGAGAGAACTTACTCCAAAAAACAATAACAGTCTGGTAAACTTGATCTTGATCTACACCCTACAGCGGTAGAAGGGGCACGTCATCCCCATCTCCGAACCACTGTTCGTCTGGATCTGGTAATAGAATGTCATCTTGCAGTTCCGGAATGTTCCGCATGGGGGCATGGACCTGCACTTCCACAATGTTCCTTACTGGAGCCTGTTCTTGCTGTTCCTGAATGTTCCGTACCGGCTCTTCCGGAATGTTCCGTTCCGGAGCGTTCTGTTCCGGACCCTGTACCTGCTGCTGAGGCTCTGGGTCCCGGGGTAGAGGATCGCCTAGAGCGTCTCGCAGCCGCCTCCAGAACAGCGGCCTTTTCCGCACGTCGTGTGGCCACTCCAGGTACGTGTCTCTCTTTACTACGGCGTTCAGATGGCGGAACTGTTTCAGCATTTCGTTAGGAATCCTCTCCAGAAACACCAGGATGAGACGCACCCCTCCCCCCTCCTCAAACATGTGGTACTGGGCCAGCTGGAACTCGTACTCGCACCACTTACTCTTCAGGAAGTTCCTGGTGATGAGGCAGACGGTTCTCCGGCTGTTTTCCACGGCATCCGCGATGTTTTCCACAATGGGAGCGCCCACTGCAAAGTCCCTTTCGTGTATTACCAGACTGTAGTCAGGTTCCAGATTCTCTATCGCTTCATGTATAACCCACCGGACGTCCCGGTTGTTGTAGGCAAGAAAAGCATCGTGCGTGTATCTGGGCGGATCTTGGTTCTTGACTTCGCCAATCTTCGGTCTCCTCCACTTGTCCAACATCCACAGGTAGTACTGAACACGGCCGACGTGGTAGTCGACCAGGAAAATGGTCGTCATGGCGACGAAGATGCCAGAAGAGGCGAGTACACAAGCCAGGAGGCGGTTGGGCCGGAATCCATGACTACAGACTATGTCGAAAAACTTTCGTTCCGATGGATCCTGTCTGTCCTTAGATTGTTGTTTCTGCGTCAACCCGTCTTTCAAACGTCTTCCACGCAATCCAGCTGGACGGTAACATGTGTACCCTTGACCTAAGTCAGGATAGGGGTTGTGGAAGTTCGCTACCCTGTCGTATTTATCCAGGGCCCACTCGACAAACCACATTGACTTACAGTCACACAGGAACGGGTTGTCTGCAATGTGGATAGACTCTAACCGATAGACAACAGGACCCAGTGTTGTTTGATTTAAAACAGCTAAACTGTTGCTCCTCAGATTCAGGTGTCTTAACCCGTACAGACGCTGAAAGGCGTCCCCAATCACTGCTATCCTGTTGGCTTCCAGGTTTAGATGTGTAAGGTTACTTAAACCTTCAAATGTTGACTTAGTTATATTCTTTATCTTGTTGTTTCTGAGATCCAGGAACTGTAGCCCCGATAGTCCACGGAAGGCGGATGGCATAACGGTGCTGATCTCGTTATGACTCAGATCCAGGAACTGTAGCCACGATAGTCCACGGAAGGCGGATGGCATAACGGTGCTGATCTCGTTATGGCTGAGATCTAGGAACTGTAGGCGCCATAGTATACTGAAGGCGGATGGCATGACGGTGTTGATAATGTTATGACTCAGATCCAAATGTTCCAGCTGGTACGTTGTCAGTTGCCCTTTTTCGATACGCTGGATTTGGTTGTGAGAAAGAGTCAGCGTTTTCAAGCTTCCCCTTATTGCTCCTGGTATTTCATCTCGTATTTTTGTTATACCATTGTTATCCAGCCTAAGTGTTTCTATAACTGATTGCCAACAAGTACGAAAATCAACATGTCCAAAAAAATGATCGAGTTCATTATTAGAAAGGTCAAGATACCGTAAACTCGCAATGCAGTGTGTATAGGAGAATGCTCCCAATCTGTTGTGTTGCAAATCAAGCACAGTGATATTCCGAGGGAGACAATCGACGAGAACTTCTTCAATTTCATTATGACTCAAATTCAGATGATTCACGCTTTTTAAACCACTGAAGTTAAATGATATAGGGTTGGAACATGGTGTTTGACCTGTGTCTCTGTTGTTGTGTAACTTATTGTGACTGAGATCAAGATAGTCCAAGGTCTCTGGAAGCTGAGCGTGGGAGGTCTCCAGCCTGTTCTGGCTCAAATCAAGATGACTGAGTGAGGACAGTCCTTCAAACGAGTATTGTGGTAAAGTAGAAATCCCGTTTTGTTCCAAGTTAAGATGAGTGAGCGAGGACAGTCCTTGAAACACGTATTGTGGTAAAGTAGAAATCGCGTTTTGTGCCAAGTTGAGATGAGTGAGCGAGGGCAGTCCTTGAAACACGTATTGTGGTAAAGTAGAAATCGCGTTTTGTGTCAAGTTAAGATGAGTGACTGAGGACAGTCCGCTGAACGCCTTGTCGTGTAAAGTTAACGTCTCGAGACCCGACGTCAGATCCAGCCTTTGCAAATGTAACAAACCCACAAAGGCGTTAGCTTCTATGGCGACCAAAAAACCGACGTGAAAAATCAAAGTTTTCAAACTTTTCTGGCCTTTTATTCCCGCAAGAGTATCAGATGTTAATTTGAGCATTTTCACCCCGTCTATTGACAACTCCTGAATCTGCGTGTGTCGGAGTTCAGGCAGAACGTCCATAATGTCGGGATATGAAACATCAGAGATGTCCAGCGTCTGCAGATGTGTGAGTGACTTCAGCAGGCCGGGAGCTATCGGAGCGCCAGTGCGTAAATGTCTCACAGTCGGTAATAACGGCCGGAACATTTGAGCATTGAGGGGGGGACCAGATGGATTAATTTCTATAGTCTCTAATCTAGACATATTTGTAAATACAGGTCCAAAGTACAAGTCACTGTCTCTTTGTAGATAATTGAGACTCAATGTTTTAAGGTTGTGCAGCGGTGCCCACAGCAGGCGTCGTTGTAAGAACCCACTTCCGCTGTGAACCCTTCTCATGGTGGTATTTAGGTCCTCAGGTTCGAAGAAATGGTCCCATATCTCTAGACTTTCCAATGAGGTCAAAGAATCAAAAATATGATCGGGTAAATTGCCGATATTTTTCACGCGGACTACTAAATGTCTGAGTTTAGATAACCCCTTGAACACTCCCTCACTGGCGACTGTATCGGTGTAAGTCTCCATGGCCAGATAGTTCAAGTTTCGCAGATCTTGGAATATTCCATTATGAAGAGGATACATTTGTTCCGTAATTCCTACATAATTCGTATCCGTAATTCCTAAATACGACTTATCAATTTCTAGAAGTTGTAATTTTTCCAACTTTGCAAACGCACCGACCTCGATAGTCTCTATAGGATTGTAAGACAGGTCTAAGGATCTCAGGTTTCTTAACCCACTAAACGAGCCGTTATGCAGTACAGTTACGTTGTTCCAACTGAGATCCACCGTGATGACAGACTCGGGGATGCCGGGAGGTACTTGGGTTAGAGGCGCATGGGTTGGAGTATCCCTCCAGTCCTCTTCACACACGACAGTTGTTGAGTTCCAGGTCTGACACACAGTTGGGGAGAAGAGGTGTCCTCTAACCCGTCCATGTTGGGCGATGAACACGGAAACCACAACCAAGCACACGGCGAGAGGAGCGGGTTTAGACTCCATGTCGTTCTGGTGGCGTTTTTCTCAGGTTCGTCTCGTTACGCGGACCGGTGGAGAGTACGATATGAACACCTGAAGTTGAAACAAGCGGAGGGGGGCTTAGATTTACATAATGCATGAGGCGTACATATACATGTTCATGTCCATTCTTGCAAGAAATTGAAATTCATTCTGGACGTACCACTTCAGTTTGCTGTATGTAAACAAAATACCACCCCAGTTTCCTCAAAGAAAAGTGTCACGGCCATAGGGACTTAGTCAAAAGTGTCAGTCAACAGGAACAGTCCAGAGAGGAAAAAAGTGTTGGCAAGGGGAAAGATGGGGATAATAACCGATAATGGACTGGCAGGACACTTTGTGAAACGTTAAGAAAAACAGAAAACCGAGAAGGGAGAAAACAAGAGGCCAGATTGTCTGTGGTGCCCCAACCATGCAACGCGCTTCTAAAAAGGGGCCTGCCAGAAGGGTTCTTGTTTCAACACCAACACCAATGCATTGTATAACGTCACAGCCGTATCTGACACGGTGTTTCGTCCTAATAGCGAGGGGTGAAGCGAGAAGTTTCTGGTTGGCTGTTTTTAGGCAGAGTGATTCTGTTTTCTGGACTAAAAGTGCAGAATGCATACTTGTTTCTCTATTAATTATCTAAATCTGGTCAGTTTCTGACTTTTAAAGTACATAGTGAGACGGTACGGCTTGTTACACGGTCCGGTGCCCCCTTCCCCCTTCACCCGCCCCACTAACATTGACGCCTTTGGTAAACTTTTACAAGGAATAAACGAGTTGTATAAAGAAGTTTTTTTACCCACCTTGACAGCAAGATGTCTGTGAGAAGATCTGTGGGGAAGGGGTGGCGATTAGGGTCTGTCGTCTGAACCACCCGTCTGTCTGCGACCTGCTTAGAAGCCTGGATGTCTGGAGCGGCGGTGGGGGAGGAGTGTGCGAAGAGTCGGCCGTCTGTCGTCTGAAACACCCGTCTATCTGCGACCTGCTTAGAAGCCTGGATGTCTGGAGCGGCGGTGGGGGAGGAGTGTACGAAGAGTCGGCCGTCTGTCGTCTGAAAGACCTGCTTAGAAGCCTGGCACTCGCGCGTGATTCCGCCCAGTGCTGCTCGTTTGTGTATTCCGCACAGCAGTCACGGCTTCTGCGAAAGTGAGGCAATGCATTACATAAGCCGCAAACAATGTCATGAGTGAGGTCTGGGCAAGACCGTGAGATATTCACGCGTTTCCTTGTTAGTCATCGCAGGTGCCAGGTACGTGAAGATCTCTCCGGTACTTGAATTTTGGCGCTCCCAGCCCCGAGGACACACTTAAGCTTCTGTTGTGCATAATAGGAGCTTTCTGACTTTTGTCTGACGTTTGTTCCCTTTTCGACTTCCAAAAAATTGTCTTCACTTTATTTGCATATCAATCAATAGTTTGTGCTTATAAACCTGCATTTCCCCTCTGGTCTCTCAGTCACTGACGAAAGCTAGTGGATACTAGCTGAAACGTTTGACCGTGTCCAAAATCATATCCAGTTGCTTTAGAAACTGCTTTTTGGCGTACATGAAGGTATGTTTGTGTAAACAGACTGTCCCATATAGCCTCTACCAGGCTTCGGGAGGCGGCCGGAAAGAGTGAAAATTCTCAACAAGGACACGCCTTCCACTGAAGCAAATCACCCTTTCTTCCTCCATTCTCCACCTCTTAGGAGGAAGCTCCACGCTGAAAGCTTCTTTCCAAGAACAACATGGAGAACACTTTGGAATAAGTTACCTCGTGATTGCTTCCCCTATGAGTATAACCTTAAACTCTTCAAGTCTAAGGTCAACAAATATCTGTTATCACTGACTGTTCTGTAACCCAAAACATTTGTGGCTCCCATGAGCCTTGTTTTGTGGTGACCGATGAAGTAAATAAATAAATAAACAAGAGTACCGAGATTTCATACCTCCATGAAATATGGGCTTGATATGTAAATGTAAATGTAAATGTCTTCTTTAACTAGAAAGGCCAATATCTGCTTTGGAGCAAATACAGCGATGGGTTCACCACATTTTACCACATGGCAGGGAAAGAATGAGAAACACAAGGGAAAACATTATTTACATTGATATAACTATAATATGAAGTAACATACAACTAAAACAACAGTTGGATAGCTATTCCCTACTTTATTGGTTAGGATTTTTAATTGCATAATGCAAACTGTTGATTTTCAAAATAAAATAAAAAACGTTCATGCCCCGCATTCCAATGCTGGAGCAGAAAAGCTTGAAATACCTACCAAAACACTTGAATAAAGACATACTGTCAGTATGGAAATGCTCTGTGCAGGTGTTAATCAAGTTAAATCCCAACAGCCAATCAGCAAGAAATGCTCTGTGCAGGTGGAAATGCTCTGTGCGGGTGTTAATCAAGTTAAATCCCAACAGCCAATCAGCAAGAAGTATAGAGGAAAGCTGCATGCCTATTGGTTGATGCCCTGCATTCCATTGTGATGACTCATGCCCAGACGTGGTAAACACGGCACACTTACACAGTAATACATTTGCTATAACACAGCCAAAAAACTCAAATAAAACCATTCTAAAAGCCTGTATCACAAAAATTTAAAAAACGCCTAGGGGTATTTGTCCACTGTCCCTTCATACCAAATTTCAGGACCTTAGGCCCTAAAATGAAGAAGCTGAATCCATTTAAAGATATGGCAGGAGGAGGAGAAACATCAGAAAAAGCAATATGGGTTCACCACCACTTCGTGGTGTGGTGAACCCATAATTATGCAAATGTCCTCTGCATTAACATGATATATGTATCGTGATGTATGTTAACTTTTGATTAACTTACAGATGTCCCAAGTATGACATTCCCTTCATTCACCATTAAGAAATCATAGAATGTTCGCATTAATTATGCAAATTAGGTCATCATTTGCATAATTAGTATCTGTTGATGTTCCATCTGCCATAGGTTACATACGTTACATGTATGATAGTACTATAATGTAAAACACTGTAATTATAGAATTTCCTCATTAATTATGCAAATAGAGTCCTCATATCCCCCTAGTTTTTACTAGGGGGATATGAAAATCGGAACGTTTGCGAGTTTGATAGTTGTGAATCTGAGAACGAAAATTAAAAAAAATCATCAAATGTATCCGGGAGTTTATGGTTTATATATTGGGCTACGAAAAGTACAAGTTGAAATTTGTTTATGTCATAAATGTTCAAAAGTCTAAGTTTTTTTAAATAGAGGTGAAGAATGGGTGTAAAACCTAGAACCAGTGGCAATGCGTAGAAATTTTTGTTGTAGAATTGATGTAGGGTGCAGAGAGGTTTTGTAGGCATTTCCCCAAACAATATTGCAATGTGTGAGATAAGGGTAAATTAAGCTGTTATAAATGGTTATAAAGGTTTTTTTGGATAAAAGATGTCTAATTTTCCCTATGATCCCAATTGTTTTTGAAATTTTATTAACAACTATAGCAATATGAGGCTTCCAGGTTAATCGGTCGTCTATTTGTATTCCTGAAAATTTAGCCTGAGATTCTTTGGAGAGGATGTGGTTTTTTAAGTAGATGGTGGGATTTTTTTCTCTTAATTGCCTTATTTTTGGTACAAAAGATAAGATAGTAGGTCTTTTTTTATATTAACTGATAGTTTGTTTGCTTCGAACCATGTAATAACTTTTTCTAATTCTTGGTTAGCTAGTTGGATTAGAGAATCAAAATCTGCATGTGAAAGAAAGAGATTAGTATCATCGGCAAAAAGTATGAAGAACATAATTTTGGATGCTTCAGCAAGGTCGTTTACATATAATAAAAACAAAAGAGGCCCTAAAATCGATCCCTGGGGGACTCCACAATTTATAGGTTTGCAGGACGAAGAATTATCGTTAAGGACAACGTATTGTTTTCTATCGGATAAATAAGTAGTAAACCACTTAAGTGCAACCTCTCTGATGCCATATTTGTTAAGTTTCTTTAAAAGAATCGAATGATTAACAGTGTCAAAAGCCTTACTTAGATCTAAAAAATATTCCAATAGTATATTCATTGTTATCAATAGCTGAATTTATTCTATCTATTAGTTGTATAAGTGCCATCGAGGTAGAGTATCCCTTTCTAAAGCCGTACTGATGTTTGTACAGAATATCGTTCTGGTCTAGATGTTTTAAAAGTCGATTGTATATTAGTTTTTTCCAAAATTTTCGAGATGCAGGGCAGGATTGAGATTGGGCGGTAATTACTAACTAAGGTAGAATCATTGCTTTTAAATATAGGAATCACTTTTGCAATTTTAGTTGTTTTAGGAACCACTCCGTTCTGGATAGATAAAGTCAATATATGAGTAAGAGGGCGTATAATATAAGGTAGGGAAATTTTTAGTATTTTAGTACTGAGTCCGTCGTGACCAGCAGCGGAATCTTTCAAATTTCTAACTATGTTTAAAACTTCGGCAGTTGTGGGTGGTTCAAAAGCTGTTATAGTTGACTAATTTGCGGAGTATTAATGTAATCAAGGGGATCTTTCGTCACCATGGGGATTTTGCTTTCCAGGGTAGGACCGACATTTACAAAAAAGTCATTAAATTCTTCGCACATCTTACTTTTTTCAGTAATAACTTGAGTATCAGTTTGGATTTTAAGAGGGGCTGTTTTTTGATTTATTACTACGATTTAATGATTCATTGATAACGTTCCAAGTTTGTTTCACGTTGGAGGAGGCTTCTATGAATTTCCAATGGTAATAATTCTTTTTGGCAGTTTTTAACAAATGATTTAGCTTATTTTTGTATACTTTGTAGGTACTCTCTGTTAGAGGGTTAGGGTTTTTAACGTATTTTCCATACAATTTGTTTTTCTTCTTAATCGATTTAAGCAAACAGCGGGTTAACCATGTTTTTTTGTGGGGATGTTGGACAATTTTGTTAGTTTTCATTGGAACTGATTTGTCAAAAAGTGAGGAAAATATGGAAAGAAATATATTATAAGCCATTTCTGTATCAGTTTCTTCCAAAACGGACATCCACGATGTGTTAGTTAAAGATTCAACAAATTTTGCTTTGTTCACCTCATTAATCTGTCTATAAGTATACCGAATATCATTCTTCAACGGCTCCTCAAATCCAGTTGTCAAAAATATTGGAAAATGGTCTGATATGTCTGTTACTAAAATTCCAGCCGTTAAGTCAGAACTTAGTGTGTTCGTGTAGATATTATCGATTAAGGTGGCAGAATGTGGTGTGATTCTTGTAGGCTTGTAAACAAGAGGGAAGAATGAGGAAGAAAAAAGATTATTAATGTGATCAGTAGTAGGGGAATGTGAGGTTTTTAATAGATCTATATTGAAGTCACCCAAGATATAGCAGGTACTCTTTTCTTTGTTAATCTTATTCAGGCATTCAATTAATTTGTCATTAAACTCCTGTATAAGAGTGTTTGGAGGCCTGTATACACATCCAATAATGACTTTTCCCCCTTCAGCACCACTTGAGGACAATTCAATGAAAATACACTGAGTTTCTGACTCCTCAATTTCAAACTCCAAGTCATTTCTCTCAACATAGGATAAGTCATTTCTTATGAATAGGGAAACCCCCCCTCCTACCTTATGATGTCTGCAATGATGAATAACTTTATAATTGGGCATGTTGTAATTTTGAGCTGTATTTTGAGATAACCAAGTCTCTGTTATGCCAATTACAGAAAAACTATGTTTTAAGGAGTGTAGGTATTCATTAAGCTGCTCGAAGTGGCGTGGAAGGCTCCTAGCATTCAAATGAAACAACGATAGAGAACGTCTCTTGCTTGATTTACATGAGTTTACAAAAGAATCAATATCGTAGTACTGGGAAGTATTCTTAGAAGAACAATAAATATTACAAAAGAAGTTCGAATCAGGGTCTAGAGATGATAGGGGTGTGTCACAAATATTATCATTTAGATTGAGATCAAAGGGGTTGAAAACTAAAGAGCCCAGATCGGAGATTGGAGATGAGTGTAGATTATTAGTAGGGTTCTTGTTCATGAGGTATACTAGTATTTATATCCTAACGCGTGAAAATACGTTGTTCCTATCTGGACTTATTGGCTTTTAAACATTTCGCCAGAACGTGCCCTGCAGTTCCAGAACAAGCTGCTAGGGGGACCAAACCCACACCACTTATTCCTGACAGGAAAAGCTATCTGTCACCAAAAATTCAAGATTATAGCATGTTCAGGACAAAAGATACAAAAACCGAAGTTCTGCTACAGTACCAAGGTCATCTACCAGGAGGCCATATTTGACCTTGACCTTCGTCTTCCTAAGACTTACCAGCGTACCAAACATCATCATAATCCATAAAGGCGTTATGAAGTTATGCTGACTACAAATGTGCAGAAACACAAACACACACACACAGACAGACAGACACACAGACAGACACACAGACAGACGCGCCAAAAACAATACCTCCATTGTTAATGGAGGTAACAAACAAACAGACAGACAGACAGACAGCAGACAAACACACTAAAACCCAATATCCGTAGACAGAGGCATTATATCGCACATTCCCCTTTCCTCCGATTCTCTCCAGATTGCCCGGCTGAAGTCGGATCCAGACGTGTACATCTGTCCTTACTACGGTCGGGACGACCCCCTGGCGGACATCCCCGGAAGCGCAGGTTACAACATCGGCTCGGTGGTCGTCTATGGCAACAGCAGGCGCGCCATGATGGAGAAACATGCGGAGGTGCTGCATCTGATCGTGAAGAAACCGGAGCGTCTCGCCTACCCAGTATCGGAGGAGAACATGATGTCTCTTCTTTATTGATGGACTATTGTGTTTACTCAATCATTTATTTTATTTTATTAAGATTTACCACATTCATGAAAGAATTGACATAGCAGATGACATAGCAGTATCGCACTTTTTTAAATTCAGATAGACATCAAATAATACAAATGACAGGACAAAGACGTGGTGGTGAAAGTTGTAAGAGACTTATATTCTCACTCGGACTTGTATGTTATGGGAAACAAGAGCTCGATGATCTCATACCTTCGTCATGTTTTAATTTGGGTCGTTAGAAATGTGCCGCTGTAAATATTTGCTCTTATTTGCTTTTATTTTGCTGTTTGCCAGATATTTACTGCCCAAACATCTATGCCCTACTCAAAAATCAAGACCATAGCATGTCCACAGCACGAGATATCATAACCATGCACCCCGCTACAGTACCTTTGAAAACCGCAAGAATTCCCAAAATTGACATTGACCTTCCGTTTTTCAACCTTATCCAAATATCATAAAGATACATGTACCACAAATACAGGTTATTACTGATTACAAAATAAGCAACCCCTATGTATGGTGTATCTAAACACATGACCTTCTGACGAAGGTAATTAATACTGCTTACTAAGTACTACATGTGATGTATACAGTCTGTAAATGATGAATGCGGAACATACATGTACATGTGGTTTGATATCGATGTAACGGATATATTTTGTATAGAATAGAAAATGAATTAACGTAAATTGCAGTGGTACGAAAATGAAAGCTTAAAAAATACAATCTTAAAAAACATCTGTACTAGTATCATGTTCATTTTAGACGAAACATGAAAACCAACGTTACTCAAGTGAGCGCCATTTTACATCAAAGCCAAGATGAATAGAATAATTGCGGACAACATGACGACCAGGTTTGGCGTTGTCGGCCCCGCTCCGCTGGTTCTGCCGTCCACGTCCTGGCCGATCTTTATGGGTATGGCGTACACGGTGGAACCGGTAGGGGGCATCTCGTCCAGGTGCGCCACGTTCTCCAATATGAGGACGTTGTTTGGTAGGAGGATTTTGTGGACCCGAGGATTCGTTGGGGTGAGGCAGAAAGTTGCAAACCGTTAGGATACAATATCATCATATATAGAGAAAGATCCGATTTCAAAAGGTCACTGATTTATATGTAACTGAGAACAAAAGAAATATAGACAGATATTGATTATGTAAATTAAGAATTAATCTACATAATTTATGAGAAACTGTTGCAATTAAGCAATGGTAACTGCCTGGAATTTCATACTTAAGTGTTTGAAAGTTAAGTGAAGGTGAACATCATTAAAAATTAAAGTTATTTAGATAAGAACTCATTTGCATAATTTATGAAGTAATGCTAGAATGCCCTTTTTTGTTAAGATAAGACTGTCATTTGGTGGAGAATATGATCAATTGATATAATTCATTTGCATAATCTGGGGGAATGATATATAATCTTTAATCATAAAGATTAATTTCAGTCATGAAGATTAATATCATTTGATGAAGGTATGTGGTGGTGGAACTCTATTTTTTTATATTCCAACATGTAATCACAAGACGACAAGACATTGTGACGGCAAACTCAAGTTTTTTTAAACTTATAATAATGCCGCCACCAACACAGGGGACAATACAATACTCATTTTCACCTGGGCGACGTGAGGAAAGTCATAAAAAGTGCATTTCCCGGCCACGGCCACATGATCAGTGGCATGTCAGGACTCGAATCCTTTTGGTTCCGAGTCGAGCACCCACATTAGATGTTTTGTCAATGGGGATGTCTACAGAATGTAATTTCAGAATCACCCAACAATGCCCCTGCAAACAAGGCCTGCAATTAAGGAATATTTCTAACGAAAGGTGGGGTCGGAAATGAAGAGGTTTCATGCATCACATAATGCCTGTAATCAGCCAAGGATTGTTTGTCCAGAGGCTTCAAAACGCAGTGTTGCCCATGGTAACAGCCCACGGTGATGCCCATGGAAACTGCCTACGTAAGTCCCTCTGAGCAAGCGCGGTCGTGATGTTCTGCAGTTTCCCGCAGAATCAGACCCGTCGCAGGTGCAGCTTCATCATTGCAAAGAAGCTACCGGTAAAGCCGAGCCGTCCACAAACTACAACAGAGCCGTCCACAAACTACAGCAGAGCCGTCCACTAACTACAGCAGAGCCGTCCACAAACTACAGCAGAGCCGTCCACACACTACAACAGAGCCGTCCACAAGCTACGGCAGAGCCGTCCACAAGCTACAGCAGAGCCGTCCACAAACTACGACAGAGCCGTCCACAAACTACAGCAGAGCCGTACACAAACTACAGCAGAGCCGTTCACAAACTACAGCCGAGCCGTCCACAAACTACAACAGCGCTGTCCGCAAACTACAGCAGAGCTGTCCAGAAACTATTAAAGAGCCGTCCACAAACTACAGCAGAGCCGTCCACAAACTACAGCGGAGCCGTTCACAAACTACATCCGAGCCGTCCACAAACCACAACAGCGCTGTCCGCAAACTACAGCAGAGCTGTCCAGAAACTATTAAAGAGCCGTCCACAAACTACAGCAGAGCCGTCCACAAACTACAGCAGAGCCGTCCACAAACTACAGAAGAGCGGTCCACAAACTACAGCAGAACCGTCCAGAAACTACAACAAAGCCGCCCACAAGCTACAGCAGAGCCGTCCACAAAAAACAGCCGAGCCGTCCACAAACTACAGCCGAGCCGTCCACAAACTACAGCAGGGCCGTCCACAAGATACAACAGAGCCGTCCAGAAGCTACAGCAGAGCCGTCCACAAGCTACAGCAGAGCCGTCCACAAACTACAGCATAGCCGTCCACAAACTACGGTAAAGCCGTACACAAACTACAACAGAGTCGTCCACAAACAACAGCCGAGCAGTCCACAAACTACAGCCGAGCCGTCCACAAACTACAGCAGAGACGTCCACAAACTACAGCAGAGCCGTCCACAAACTACAGCAGAGCCGTCCACAAACTACAGCAGAGCCGTCCACAAACTACAGCAGAGCCGTCCACAACCGTCCACAAACTACAGCAGAGCCGTCCACTGCTTGGGAACCTTCGAACCCGCTGCCCCAGGCTGTAAAAGACTGTAATAACCTCCAGCATGTTTAACAACGTCTCCGACCCACGGATGCCCACTGAGACATCTGCTGGTGAGTTCAGAAACTTAGTGTCCTGCTACAAGTGGCATTTACAGAACAATGTGTCCCTCGAACAAGTCCACGAAGCCTGCTCCATGGACCAGGACCTCGTGGAATTGGCAACAGGAACTGAAGTTGTTTTCTGGCTGATGGGACTTCTCATCATCATCAGTAATGCTGTCGTGCTCCTGGGAATTATTGGAACCAAACAACTCCACAGACCCATCTACATCTACCTGGCAAATCTGGCCATCACAGATGTGTTCGCAGGGATCGGATTTCTGTACCGCATAGTCGGCCATGCCGGACACGGTGCAATGTACGACTTCAGGTTGACTTATGCCAGCATAATCATATCTAGTCAGATAACCTCGGCATCAGCTCTAGCCGTGCTCTCTATTAACACCTATATTGCTGTAATGCATCCTTTATTCTTCCACATCCACACTGACAGTGCTAAACTGCGCGCAGGTGTAACTATAACTGTTTCATGGATTGTGTTCTCCTTGCTTGCCTTCTCACCCTGTATGGGCTGGAATTGTGTCCATTTGGAAACCCTCACAACCGGGATCTGCATTTCCTGGTACCCCCTGGCCTTTGTTGTCACTTGTTCCTCCATAGCGCTCTTGCTGTGCGTCGTCATGCTGTTCACAAATATCAGAGTGTATGTAGCAATCAGACAACGAGAAAAGAGAAGGCTTGAACAGGCAGCTACAGGGGGACACCAGGCACCAGGAGTAAATGGTCCTGGGCAAAACAACGCTGCGCAAGAGGAGGCTCATAGAAAATATGAAGAAAGGGTGTACAAGGCTAGGACTGTGATGATTCATGTAGTGGTGGCATTTGCCTGCTGGCTGTTGCCCCTCCTGTTCTTTGCATTCTGTAGAGTTCTCCCGGATTTCTGCCCTAACAACGGAGTGTTTTCGGGGATATGTCTGAACTCACTCATTAACCCCATAGCAACACTCATCCGCACGCCGGACTTGAAGAGTGCAATCTGGCAAAAACTGACGGGCGTCCATCAGACACTTGTCACCGTGATACGGAGGAACCGTGCGGACCCACAGGAAGACCAGGCTGGAACAGGAGACGTCCCAAGTCTACAGGAAGTTTCTGCACGTGGAAGGGGACAAAACACACCACGTCTGGCTCCAGATGAACAGTCTACAGTGAAAAGTCCCTGTCAGGAAGGCCCTGTACATGGAGAGGGACAAAACACACAGCGTCTGTCTCCAGATGAACAGTCTGCAGTGAGAAGTCCCCGTCAGGAAGGCCCTGCACATGGAGAGGGACAAAACGCACCGGGTCTGGCTCCAGATGAACAGTCTGCGGTAGGAAACCGTCAGGAAGGCCCTGCACATGGAGAGGGACAAAACACACCACGTCTGGCTCCAGATGAACAGTCTGCCGTGAAAAACCGTCACCGTCAAATCCATACGTACTTCAGGACGTCAGAACCCTCCAAACCTTCAAGAGACACAGCGGGACTCCAGCCAACAGTTGTGGAAATAGACTGAACTGCATATAGCCTGATTAAGAACCTTTCACATGAAAAAAAAAAAACTTTGTGTGGAAGCAAACTAATAGATGTACACCTTCAGAGCAACAATGGCAAGTAGATTTTGAATATCATGATTTTACTATGATTATGCTAACAATGAGGTACTAACTCTGCTACGCATGCCCAACCGGCCGCACGCACCCCTCCGTTTCTCCTCCCAACAATTTTTTCCTTTCACTGTAATTTTGTGCTTAACTTTTGTTTTAAGTTCCCACTTTACCTTTTGAAAACCCCAGTAGGTGCCATCCACCGTTGGGTGGCAAATGGATACAGTCTGGCAAACTTGAAACTGTCTTTTGCGGCCACCTATAATATTGCATCTGATTGGAGATTACTGTCCTCATTTCAATATCCAATGATTTCATTTGTACTGAAGAACCTCAACTAGAGACTACGAAGGCCCACAACGACACTTCCACACACCTCTTCCACAGCCCTTCCACAGCGCGCTGCCAAGGGATATACCTTCCATAGCGCTCTTCCGCGGACCTTTCACAGCGCGCTGCCAAGGAATATACATGTACATTCCATAGCGCTATGGAAGGTATATCCTTGGCAGCGCGCTGTGGAAGGGCTGTGGAAGAGGTGTGTGGAAGTGTCGTTGTGGGCCTTCGTAAGAGACAGAGTGGTCTGGGTTAAACTCCAACTCGTAGGTGAAACACCAATGTACATATGTGCCTATCATACGCCACATGTTGGTGATACCACCAGCCTAGTGAACCTAGAGCAATCAATGGCTAAAATCTGCAACCAGAAAAACAAGCATGTGTGGATCGTCGGGGAAATTAACGTCCGGTTCTAAAGCCATCATGTGCACACCCAGGCCTGCATAGACAGTTTGTAGATATGCTGTGCGACTATAACATGTCAAAAATAAACATACAAGACACGAAAATACTCAGTTTAGTCCTTATGTCTAATGAAAACTGTGTAAACTCAGTACGCACCCTACCGTCCATTGGTGATCATGACCTTTTAAGTGTGTTTGAACCCGTGAAAGGGGTTGGTGGAAAAAGGAGTCCAGTCCGATTGCCGGAAAAAGCAGTCCAGTCCGATTTGGGGGTGGAAAAAGCAGTCCGGGTTTTTTTCCACCCCCAAATCGGACTGGACTGCTTTTTCCGCCAATCGGACTGGACTCCTTTTTCCACCAACCCTTGTGGAAGCAGACCTGCGCCCTCAAAAGCACAGAGCAAAGTGTAAGATGGTAGTTTTAGAGTAGGTAGATCAAAGGCATAGTTTTATGTATTATGTAAAATGTTGTCACTCTCTGCTGTTTAGCACCTTCGGTTTCTTGTACAGATGTCAAAATATATTATGTGCCAAAATGCATTATGTATATCAACAGCTTTGTACTTCTGTAAACACCTTGCCTGTCTGCCAGTATTAATATACACCACAAAGAGGTGTAGACAAGTCCAGTTAACACTTACATGTGGGCTGCCGTATTGTCTACCAATCAAGGTCAGAGTCAGTTATGCGCATAATTAGGATAGCTTAAAAGGCAGAACAGGAGAAAGCGAGTCAGTAGTGAGTCGTGTGTCGTCAGTGATTACGAGAGAGTCTAGTCGGAGTTACTTCCGAGTGTCCTGTGTCCGTTCCAACTGAACAAGTAACTCCTTAGTCATTTGTCTATAAAAAAGTACACAACGCAATGTCCTATTGTTAATGTAACTGAGGCTCTTGTTAGTTGTCAGGAACTGTAGAAGAAAGGTTGGATATCTTGTCGTTACAATGCTGTGGTTGTTTATTATTGTGTTAAACTGTGAATAAATACACTCCTCCGAGAGCAGAATCCAGTATCCGAATCGTGCTTGCTTGAATGTTTAGGTAAGCTAACATAGAGCAAAAAGGTTATTGTTACAAAAGTCACGTAACATCCTCCTATACAAACGCTCAAACTGGAAGAAATTCAGGGATGAGTTCTTTGCCGAATTCTACGATCCAGACTAGTCTCCACCAGACTTCTTTTGCGGGGTGAATAAATCGTAGAAGTCGGCCTAAAAAGGGTTGAGAAGGTAGTCGGCCAGAGAAGTTCCATTTCCCCGCCAAGAAGTCTGTGAGATCTCGGTATCCTCTTTGAAGTCCACAAATGGCGGGGAAATGGAGCTTCTCTGGCCGGCTACCTTCTCTGGCCAATTAATACCCTTTTTAGGTCGATTTCTACGATTTATTCACCCCGCAAAAGAAGTCTGGTGGAGACTAGATCCAGACCACCAAAAGGAGGAAGTCTTGGTGGAGGCTATTGAAAACAGCCAGACTGATATCCTGAGTTGATTACCGGGCGCGGGGTAAGAACGTCATATGTGTATGCACATGCATCCTCAGAGGAGTACGTCATTTCCTAACACATTTTTATTCAATAACTGTTGTACTCTCTATTTAAGAGGATTCTGGTTCCCAAACCAAGACATAGGTGCCGAAAACGTTAAAGAAACGTTAATATATAAGCACCTTCAGAATGCATTGTTTGGTATACCATGTTCTGTGTGCTCAGTAATTTGTTCAGCTTCAGCATTTTTGACCATATAGATTTCAACATGAACTTTATTTGACAACTGTTTATTTGCACGTTCAAATAAAGGAGGATGTATGCTATTCATGTATAAAGATCTTACAAGTACTTTAAAAGTACTTTGTTGTGTCAATAAAGTTCTATGATATAATCAGTATATCAGTAGCAACGAAGACTAGACGCAAATATACCTTTTTATATCATACCCGGGCCGCGATAACGTTCGATAACGGGTTCCGGACCGGGCTGTACTTTACGGTACGGCCCGGTCCGGAACCCGTTATCGAACGCTTCCATGGCTTCCATAAGACTATTCGAACGCGTTTCGCCCTACCCGCTTGTGCCCCTTTCGAAAATTCGAATACAGAATCCGGACGTTGGAATTGATGTTGTTGCATTTTAGGGTTTAGTGGCACCAACTTTTGGCTCATCTTGCATTGAAAGGCGTGTTTTCTTGGGTGGGTATGACATAAATAAAATACAACACGGTGTATTCCGCATCACCCTCGGTCCCGACCCTCCCGCGAGTCGGATCGCCCTCCGGCCTGCGGCCGTCGGGCGATCCGACCCGCGGTCGGGCCGATACCTCGGGCGATACGGAATACCCCGTGTTGTATTCTATATGTATCTGGACATGAGTGTTTAAACTGGTAGCAGTCAAAGACAATATTTTCAAGTCATCAAGATGACACAATTTTCGAACGCCATCGTAGTACCCTGTGATGTATTTTGGGGTCACTTAGGTCGACAAGAGTGTCGATTTCTTGTTCCTAGATCTAGAGCGGAGTGTTCCAGAAATGCATGTTGCACCCTAGCCTCCTTTTGGATCAGTTTGCATTGAAAGGCGCGTTTCCTTGGGTGGATATGACATGGGTGGATCTGGTCTCTCAGTCACTGACGAAAGCTAGTGGATACTAGCTGAAACGTCTGACGTTTTCAAAATCATATCCAGTTGCTTGAGTAACTGCTTTCTGGCGTATCGTATTACCTGGATGTTAAACCTTCATCGACGTATACTTTGTCCTTGTTTACAGAAACTATAATTGTTATCTCTGCCATTGATTTTGGTGACTCTGACGCATTTGCAAAGATAGTTGTATGACTAACAAGTAGAGCAAATACAATTTATGTATTTTACATGACTTCCCATACGGTCTGATCTGACACTGCTGAGTTTGTCAGTTTGTAACCGAAGTACATGAAAGTCGCCTGAGTATAAATGTAACTGAATTTAAGAGGGTCAAACAGCACAATTGTGTGGTCTTTAATGTTAATATATACAGCAATGATGGGCCTTACAGCATTTAAAACAAGCAAAATATGACGGCAAAGTAATGCTTAACATTAGAATAGCTGCATGTTTCCGTTTTTAAACAAACAGAAAATCATCATACTTCACAATCATTTTTAGAAAATCCTTTAACTGTTTTCAGTGTGGCTATTGAACACTTTACGGGCCATAAATGTCAGTGTCTATAAGTCTCTTCAATCATCACCTGTTTCATAACTGAGCATCTCTATTGCCTGTTCATAATAGCTGACTGCTTTTCTGTGATCACCAAGGTCACTCCAGGCAACATACAGATTGAGAAGTGATCTTGCGATGTCAGGATGAGAATCATAGATACTCCGCCTCATCTGCAGTGCCTGTTCATGATAGCTAACGGCTTTTCTGTAATCACAAAGGTTCCTGTAAGTGATACCCAAGTTGTCAAGTGACCCGGCGATATCAGGATGTGCGTTGCCCTCACCATAGATACGCCGCATCATCTCTAGTGCCTGTTCATAATAGCTAACGGCCTTTCTGTAATCACCAAGGTGATTCCATGCCTTACCTAAGTTGGAAAGTAGGGTGATATCAGGATGCGTGATGTCCTCGCCATAGATAATACGTCTCATCTCTAGTGCCTGTTCATAATAGCTGACGGCCTTTCTGTGATCACCAAGGTTACTCCAGGCGGAACCCAAGTTGCCTAGTGACGAGGCGATGTCAGGATGTGCGTTGCCCTCACCATAGATACTCCGCAACATCTCTAGCGCCTGTTCATAATAGCTGATCGCCTTTCTGTGATCACCAAGGTGATTCCAGGCATTACCCAAGTTGCCTAGTGACGAGGCGATGTAAGGATGTGCGTTGCCCTCACCATAGATAATGCGTCTCATCTGTAGTGACTGTTCATGGTAGCTGACGGCCTTTCTGTAATCACCAATGTCACTCCAGGAGTTACCCAAGTTGCCTAGTGACGAGGCGATATCAGGATGTGCGTTACCCTCACCATAGATACCCCGCATCATCTGCAGTGACTGCTCATGGTAGCTGACGGCCTTTCTGTAATCACCAAGGTTCCTCCAGGCCAGACCCAAGTTGTTAAGTGACAAGGTGATATCAGGATGTGCGATTCCCTCACCATAAATACTCCACTCCATCTGCAGTGACTGTTCATGATAGCTGACGGCTTTTCTGTAATCACAAAGGTATCTACAGGCGACACCCAAGTTGTTAAGTGACAAGGCGATCTCAGGATGTGCGTTGCCCTCACCATAAATACTCCGCCTCATTTGCAGTGACTGTTCATGATAGCTGACGGCTTTTCTGTAATTACCAAGGTCACTCCAGGTGATACCCAAGTTGTTAAGTGACCTGGCGATGTCAGGATGTGCGTTGCCCTCACCACAAATACCCCGCATCATCTGCAGTGCCTGTTCATAATAGCTGACGGCCTTTCTGTAATCGCCGAGGCCTCCCCAGGCTTTGCCCAAGTTGTGAAGTAACGAGGCGATGTCACGATGTTCAGTGTTCTTACCATGAATACTCCGGTTCATCTGTAGTGCTTGTTCATAATAGCTGACGGCCTTTCTGCAATCACCAAGGTTACTCCAGGCGTTACCCAAGTAGTTAAGTGACGAGGCGATGTCAGGATGTGCGTTGTCCTCACCATAGATACCCCGCTCCATCTGTAATGACTGCTGATGATAACTGATGGCTTTTCTGTTATCACCAAGGTGACCACACGCCCTACCCAACTTCTTACGTAGCCCAGCAATGTGAGGATGAATAGCACCTGTTCCGTGTGTTAATAGGACTGTTTGAAGTGCCTGTTCAATGCATGTCTTTGATTGGTCGTAGTTGCACAGACTTTCGTATACATCTGCTTGTATTAAAGAGTTGTCGAATAGAATCCATGGCTCTCCTACTGGTCGACCGTTGCTTAGTTGCGGAACAAAGTATTTCAAAGGTGTTGCCGTGTAGTAGTATCTCATGAGCTGTTTTACATTGGAGAAGTGAAAAATTCGCTTAGTTTTTTCCTCAATATCATCAGTAACTGACATTGACGATAAGACTGACATGTTTTCCACCTGACCACGATTGTTCATGTAGGTTCGCAACCTCAGTTCTGCTGAGATGCTGACCAGAACCATTAAGTTATGTGCGTTGTAATCACTAATGACACCCTTCTTGTACATAGCCTGTATAGTCGCCCAGATTGTGGTCGGATGTATGTCACAGAGCAGTGCCCAACAAGATACAGCAAGGCTTGAAAAGCGATAAACGTCTTTCTTTACATTAAGCATTCGGGCAGTCGGATTCTGCATTTCAAAAGTCTTGGTGTTTTCCATCAACATAGTGTTTGCTAAAAGCCTGGCAATTTCACTTCCATTTTTCTTCAGTTGCTGATTCCATGCAACGTTGTAGTTGTCGACCAAGCCTTGTTCTCCAGTAATTAATGATACATTTCCCAACACACTCGCTAGGTGGTAGCATTTCTTGAGATGTAGCTTAACGTCATCTTCAAGAAATTTTGCCATGTGGCTTGGTGTGCGAATAAGGAGGCATGTTTTACCTCTCCCTAGTGGGGTTTTACATGCATGTGGCATGGCTCCATCAAAAGAAAAACCACGTGGCGTTACAGAGTCGTAGAACCAGTCGTCAAGCTTGTTCTTTGACTCGAAGTCATTGAGAGACTTGATCGCCATGGCCGGGAGAATGGTTTCCCCTAGATTGATCACTTTGAGATGAAGGTAATGTGTGAGGTTTTGAAAGTACTTTAGAACATTTTCTGTTTCCTCCTCTATCAAAATAGCAAACTCTAGATCGGAGTATGGCGTTACTAGCCCTGTAGCCTGTGAACCCAGGCCTATCATGGCGTACTTACAGGGAGGAGGGCCCATAACCTCCATACACTCATCTACAAGGCCAGCTATGAATGTTTTTCGCTGATGGACAATTGTGTCGAACAATGCCTTGTTTGCGTCCACTCTCTTCTTTTCTACTTCCCTGATCTGTGGGTCGATGTCATCTAGGCTATAAGGATCTATCTGCTGCTCAATTCTTTTGATTTCTTCTTCCACATAGCAGCGGCATTCTGTTAACACCGATTTGTGTTTCTCTATGTCATCCGTGGGTACCGTTTGTTCGATACTCAGGACGTGCTTAACAAAAGATTGTGTGATTTCCTGTATTGTCTGCTTGATGTCCTCTTTGTCTTCTGTCTTTGCTCTCACCAGTGCTGCGTTACAGAGTGCTGCAGCCTTGGTGAAATCACCTCCGTCTTTTGATTGCTCTCCTCTCTTGAAATAGACATCGCTTAACTTGCAAATGGGCTCTGACTCTTTCCAGTGCTGACCTGCATTGGAACATATTTTAAACGATCGTTGCAAGCTACTTATGTCTGAGCCCCAAGAGTTTTTTTTCAAAAGGTCATTTGCAAGTTAGCTTACACCGTGTGTGGTACACAATTACACACTTATGTGTCTTTTTTTTTATACTGAATTCACAAACCTTGCTGTCATAAAGGCTAGGGTGTCCCCACGTGACAGCTACACGTTGCCACTCACCTTTCCCATGAATTCGAACGGCCTTGAGCGCAGCTGCAAAGTTTCGTTCTGCCGTGTCCAGATCCCCTGTTTGCAGGGCCCTGCAGCCCTCCTGTAGCTGGTCTTGGTTCGTTCTGTAGAAAAGTAGTCATATTATTGTTGATACTGGGATACTGTAGCTTTAGCCCATATAGGACGTGAGACTGTGAATAGGCTGAGCATCTATCTAACGATGCACACTAAAAAAGACAGCAAATTAAACAAACCTGTCTGTGACTTCCTGTTTCTCTTTTCTGCTGTTTCCAACTTTCTTGTTTCTGGTCCGTCCCGTTTCTTGGTGTTTCTTTGGAAAGAAGATAATGAAGATGGAAACATAGCTTAGATTTGTAAACAATACCCTACATATAACTAGTACCACGTAACGAAAAGTAGGATTTCCAATCGTTAATTAGATATACTGAACATGCATTTCGAAAAGGACATGTTCATCATTTTATCAGACGCATGAAGCTCATGTTATCTGTGCAACACACCAATAACGTCATATGTAAAAGTAAATTATATATGATTGAAAGGATGAGCATTTTCTAACCTTGCGTTCTTGTTCCTTAACTTTCTCCGCGTACTTGATGCGGTGTCTTAGCGTTTCTCTGCCGTCTGAATCTTCACAGCGGCCCAGCGCCGCTCGGTACAGACCAGCTGATTTACTGAACGCTGTCTCGTCCTTACCAACCCTTCCCTTCTCTAGGTACACATCTCCCAGGCTCTTCAACGATTCTATTTCCAAACGTTTGTTTCCTTCCACGATTGCTTTCACTAAAGTATTTGTATAACCTTCAATCAAGGGCATCGTGGCATGTCCTTTCAGCATGAGCTTCTTTTTCACTTCTTGAAGGGTTGTGGACACAGCCAATATGGCATTGCCTGGATTGATAGACCCCGCTTTTACAAAGTCTTGATCATGGACCAGTTTCGTGCATTTCTCTGCATATCTGATGCGATGTTGTACAACTTGCTTCTCCTCAATACTAGTGTAATACCGTAAGAGTTCTGTGTACATGGAGCAAGCCTTGTGGAAGTTCTCTGCTTTATACTCGTTCATCTTTGCTTTGTGCAGGTACAAATCTCCGAGACCTTTCAAAGCTTCACACTCCAAAACCTGATTTTGAGTACTTATAGCGTGAACCAACTTCCGTGCGTACCCCCACTCTACGACATCCAGATCAGAACCGCTTTTAAAGATTAAGTCTAGTTCCCGAAATTGGTCCACCACTGTAGACAGCTCGGTGTGTGACATATTTGTTCCTCCTGACAGGGTTTTCTTTGCTTATATAATCAGAATCTGTTCTTGGGTCTTCCCTGTGTACCACATACAATATAGAAGGTTTTATCCGCAAGTGTCTGCACAATTTCACATTATTTTAAAATAGTTCTTTAATATCCCGATGAACACGTATCTTTGTCGACTCTGATTCATTGACCTGAGAAAAAAAAAATTCATAGCTATGTATTAATCATGTATGGTGGACCGAGTGTCTTTAAAATCGCTTTCAAGATAAATTCTAACTGGCAGGCTGTAACATACTTGCAGTTCCCAAGAAAGCTTCTAGGAGGCCCAAACTTATACTGTTATTCCCATCTACTGTATTACAGCTGTAATCCCAGAAAACAACACGCGATTAAAGGCTATAATATTTACAGGGTCCACCTGATATTAGGTAAACAGTAATATGACACTCATGTTCGTCATGGATCCTGATACTTCAAACACAGTCTATTGTCACAACAGGAGACTAAAATGGACTTGGTTTCTGTGCCTTTACCCTGTCACTCGGAAGCCCTGAAGTCGTAGTGCGTGTGCCCTGGTGCGTGTTCACAGAGGAATATGACTTGGTCTAACTGCTAACCATGAAAACTAATAAGTTTCACTATTTAATAACGTCTTGTACCGTATTACTCCCAACTCGACAACAGTTATCATTACTTTAAGGGCCGGGTCACATATGTCGTGATTGTGACCAGACTTCATGTCTTTGTTTGATTAAGTTGATGGCAACATCAGATTGCTTTGTATGGTCCTGGCTAAAGATTTACCTGACACTGGATCAACAAAACCATGGGAAAACGTGAGACGTGACTTCTTCACTAATTAGCTAAAACATCTCGTATTTAAGAAAAGCCTAAGTCTCGGGTTAATCATCCATCTTTGAGTGATAACACTAAAGGAATTAGTTTTACATGCCTCTAGCTATGCAGTTGAATACTAGTATGTGGTTTGGCTAGCGGGCATAGGTCAGTTTCCTCGCTCGGGCTGCACTGGTCCAGACGTTGTCTCCGATTTTCGACAGCGCTGTTTGTAAATTGTATACGTACCAAAGGTTAAAGAGGGAAAATCAGTCTTTAGAATTTGACCGATATGTACAACCAATAACAAGCACTACTGTAACAGTACACATTCCCTATAGAGCCAACGCGGCACAGAACCTATGGTCTAACAACATGCCATGTGACATATTGTCTGCTCCCCTCACTGTCTTTCTCAGAATAGAAGACGAATATTTCAAAGATGTACTTACCAGACTTTCTTATGCGGGCCAGATTCGTTGATTTGGCATAATCAAGCCTATCTTTCGTAAGTAAAAGTAAGTTCCGCTTTTCTCGCCAGCAAACAGTGCCACGTATGGAAACTCACTTCTCTATCACGGGGCTTTTATTGGGGTGCGGAGGGATACCATAGAAAAAGAGAACATTATATTGACCTTCGAATTCATACACTTCAGTGGAGTTTTATGCCACAACGGACCCTTACAATTTAGGTATCTTACGTTCTACCTGTTTGATGACATTATGAACCAAATAATGGTGTCTTGTTGCTAACGGCGTGCCTGATACATTGTACCATAATACACACTGCCGCGGATTGGTATTGTTGTAAACAGCAACGTGACGTAGCGGTAAGTCCCTCTCTCTCTATATATATGACGTAATTACATTATCGTAGCCATAGTAGTATATACACCACAAGGAATGGCGTGGTGCTCTCATATCCTTCGCGTGAGCCCACTTAATGATCCCAGAGCAAATTATGAATGGTTAAATGTATTACATGTAGCTCAGTGGCAAGAAGTGGTCTTTGACCTTGCATTGAATTAACCCATAAAAAAAGCCGGGTGCAACTAGAAGTCTGTTTGTAGCATCTTGCACTTTTGGTACAAGTACACACATATTTGCTTTAAGATAAGACTGTTGTGTACTTAAAGGGGAGTTTTGTATGGATGTCTTGAATAGCACACGTTCATGCTGACGTAACATCTGAATCCCCCCGGGCCCGCTATTGACTAACGCTCAAAGTACCAACTTTCACAAGCCTATCATTACTAAACTTGCTGCAACTTGAGCAAACAGTTTTGAAGGCATGTTTGCCAGGATTTGACACCTGGGCAAGAACAAGAGTCTGTGCGTTTGTGTATGAGTTTATGCCAATAATTGTAATTAGTTGTAATACTTGGCAGTAAACATAGCATAGTATAGGCACCATTTCTTGTTAATTACCTCCATGAAAATGGAGATATTGTTTTTGTTTCTTTCAGAGGTACACGTGCTGTTAAGAGACAGAGCGGCGGGCCAAAAACTCCACGAGAACAAAGTTGGTCAGGGCAAGTATCTAGTAACAATCCGCCGTGACAAGACAAAGATGCAGACCGCCAAGAAAAGTCGGATGCACTGATCTGGGAGCATTCTTGTGAGTTCGTGTCATGGTCGCCAACAGACCAACTGGTTCTGAAACTCCGTAAGGCAAAGCGCTGCAAGGACACCACAGTCGGTGTGCTCTCCATAGATGTTGCAGCCGCAATAGAGTCAGTGGACGTTTACTGCAGAAGTGATTCTGAGATCTCATACCTCCATGAAATATGGGCTTGCTTTGTCATACATTTCAACATGTCCTCATTAGTTATGCAAATGCTCTCCACATTAACATAATAAATGCATAGTGGTGTTAACCTTTAAGTAACTTACACATGTCAAGGTATGAAAGTCCCATCATTCACCAATAAGAAGTCACAGAATTTTCACATTAATTATGCAAATTAGGTCATCATTTGCATAATTGGTATCTGTTGATGTTCCGCCTGCCACAGATTAAATAGATTACATGTATAAAAGTACTATTACATAAAACACTGTAATTATAGAATTTTCTCATTAATTATGCAAATTAAGTCCTCATTTGCATAATTTGCATCTGATTATATACAACTCTCTCTCAGATACCTACACACCAAAAATGATGAAAATACGTTGTTCCTATCTGGACTTATTGGCTTTTAAAGATTTTGCCAGAAAGTCCCCTGCAGTTCCAGAACAAGCTGCTAGGGGGACCAAATTCACACCACTTATTCCTGACAGGATAAGCTATCTGTCACCAAAAAGTCAAGACCATAACATGTTCAAGACAAAAGATACAAAAACCGGTTCTGCTGCAGTACCAAGGTCATCCACCAGGAGGCCCATATTTGACCTTGACCTTTGTCTTCCTAAGAATTATCAGCATACCAAATATCATCACAATCCATAAAGGCGTTATGAAGTTATGCTGACTACAAAGTTGCGGAAACACACAGACACACACACAGACACACAGACACACACACAGACACACACACACACACACACACACACACACACACACACACACACACACAGACACACAGACAGACCAGCCAAAAACAATACCTCCATTTTTCATGGAGGTAATAAAGGAAAACAAAAGTCATAATATCAAATCATAATCTGGCCGTCAATCTCTCTAGCCCTGGATTTATTCAATAGTCTCGACAGGCCAATTTTACTGTAATGCAGGGAAATACCGGGCACAAACACCCAAAGCAAAGAGATTAGTTTCAACGGAATCATGACAAAAATATTAGAAAATTAGTAGCCAACTTCCTTTCCTCGATATTAGGATTAGATGTAAATACATGCATAACAAGAGTTCCACGATCTTATACCTTCGCCAAATGATGTTAACCGTTCCGACTGACAAAATTATACTAGTTTGATTACGAGATAAGCCACTGATTAGGAGACAAGATCTTCATTTCAATTCCATTGGGTTTACATCAGTTGATCATAATAATTATTCAATCCAGCCAATGACAGCAGAAGGCTATTCTAGCGCTTTCTCATAAATTATACAAATGAGGTAATGATTTGAATTAATCATGTTTGTTGATTTTCACTTTCACTTAACTTCCAAACGTAGCAAGTATGAACTGCCTGGCAGTTACCTGTATGGATTTATAGCAATTTACCATTAATTATGCAAATAAGGTATTAAATAAATTATGTTCACCTTTATTGAACTTCCAATTATGGCAAGTATTAAATTCCCAGCTGTTAGAACTATAGAATTGGTGCACTTTCACAATAATTATGCATATTAGGCTTTTATTTACATAATCAATATCTGTTAATGGTCCTGTCGTTCTCAGTTGCATATGTTAGAAGTGTTTCATAGCCATAATATCGAACACAACAGATTTATAGAATTTCCTCATTCATTATGCAAATTAGATCCTGATTTGCATAATTGTTATTCAGTTGTGCTAGGCATCACTTCAGCTACCTACATACCAAAAATCACGACGATCTGTCGACCATTTTTTTTAGTTATTCTCTCTTGAAGATTTTTAAACAATCCGTCCTGCAGTTTCATTACAAGCTGCTAGGGAGCTGAAAGTCATGTGACTTTTTGTTAAGCACAAGAGCTATCTACCATCCAAAATTCATGACCCTAGCAAGTCTAGATCGTGAGATATCAAAACCGGAACAGATTTATAGAATTTTCTTATTGACTGTGCAAATTAGATCCTGATATGCATAATCGTATTTTAGTTACGTCAAACATCATTCAGCTACCTACTTACTAAAAATCACGACGATCCGTCAACCGGTTTTTTAGTTATCCTCTCTAGAACATTTGAAAACAAACTGTCCTGCAGTTCCATAACAAGCTGCTAGGGGGCCGAACGTGACGTCTTGCTGAGCACGAGAGCTACCTACTATTCAAAATGCATGACCCTAGCATGTCCAGATGGCGAGATAGCAAAACCGGAAGTTGCTCTGAAGTTCCAAGGGAGGTCAATAGGGGGCCCAAAATATCATCATTTTCCAGTTTTCGTCACACCCTACCAACACACCAAGTATGAAACCAATCCATTAAGCCGTTCTTGAGTTGTCTTGTTGACCAACAGACGGACGGACGGACAGACGGACTAACGCAACTGAAAAATGACATGTCATGGAGGTAACTATATCAACCCAAAGCGATAGTGGTCTGTAATATCAAATTTTCTTTTCATGATCGATCAATCTTGATGATGATTTTTGTTGATACTTTACAGACGAGGACAGTTCGTACATTTTCGCCAACTCACATTGTTTCCAATTCACTAAGCGTGTTAACGCCTGGCATTATACCATTGGTCTAAAAAGCTGTTGGACAGGTTGTGCGCCATGCATCAGTGCGGATCCGAAGGTTACGTATCTGGCAACAGTATAGACATTAGTACAGCAACAGTATAGACTGTAGAACAGCAACAGTATAGACTGTAGAACAGCTAGCAACAGTATAGACTGTAGAACAACAACAGTATAGACATTAGTACAGCAATAATATAGACTGTAGAACAGCAACAGTATAGACATTAGTACAGCAACAGTATAGACTGTAGAACAGCAACAGTATAGACTGTAGAACAGCAACAGTACATTAGTACGGGAACAGTATAGACTGTATGGATTATCGGCGGAAACTGTGACCAGCACGTCAGGGAACATACTTCAAGCTCGGCTTGCGCACACGAGTGGCGGAACCACGACGACGACGTTCCAGTGTACGGTCACATATTGACCGACAACATGCAAGGATCCATGTCCAGAACTACACTATTACTGCCGCACAGACACAACTTAGGAGCGGTCTCATTACCCTGGGGTTACCTATCGACCGTCTAAAAGGTGAAATTACAAGGTGAGACAATTATCCAAGCACATTCTGTAGGATAAGGGGTGTCTATATTGGCCGCCTGTATCCACTGGCCTCCTGTCACCATTGGCCGCCTCACGTGGGGAGGGCAATACAGGCCCAGCCCTTGCCCCACCGAATCTGCTTGGAGATTATGTGTGGTAGGGGTGACGAGAAGGTCGAAATACACCACATTGAATCACTTGAAATTATACGGTAGGAAAAATTCTTAATGTATATGTACATACTAGTTACTACTGAGTAGTTGTATTTCGCTGTAGCTGATTAACGCTTCCGTGTTTATACCTTCGCCAAGAAGGTTATGTTTTCAGGAGCGTTCGTGTGTGTGTGTGTGTGTTTGTGTTTGTGTTTGTGAACACGATAACTCAAGAAGGCTTTTACGGATTATCTTGATATTTGGTGGGTGGGTAGGTCTTAATGAGACCTCAAAATGATTAGATTTTGGGCCACCTGGCAGCTTGCTATGGTACTGCAGCAGAACTTCCGGTTTTGATATCTCGTGATCTAGACATGCATGCGAGATTTGCATGGTAGATAGCTCTTGTGCTGGGGATGAAATGACATGAGTATGACATGAGCCCCCTAGCTGCTTGCTCTGGAACATCAGGGGCGTTTGTTGAAAAATGTTTAAGGGAGGATAACTAAAAAATGGATCTACAAGTTATTATTTTATTTTATTTCATTTGACTAAGTTTTCATAACTACATATTGTTGAAATACTACGTTTAGTATTGGTGTGATTTTACATTTGTTGCAAACTGCTACAAAAGTTAGTGATTTTAGAACTGTAACACGTTACTTATTTTGATAATTTCAGTCCATTTTTTTATTCCAATAACAGATTGTAAATGAGCGTGCAATTCAGCCGCCAGGCTGCAATATGCTTTTGTGCAATAAACCAATTTGAAAATTTGATTTGACATTATTTTATATTTTTCTTTGCCTCGCAGCATCGTACTTCGTGGTTAAATGGCGAAAAGGCGACGGTGTGCCGTGCTCTTGGTGTCGGCTGGCCTGCTAATTTTGGTAGGCAAGCTGTATACATCCGGACCTGTTCCTGAGCTGGCACTGAAAACAGCGGGAACCATCGTCTGGGCTGACAGGTAGGCATCGCAACTCACACGTAAAATAAGGAAGTTCCATAGCCTCTTCAAGACCGAAGGCTCACTGCGCCTAACGGTGCACACATGTACACCAATCCTTCGGTAGTGCCCAAAAAAAGTGACGAAGGGGTTCCGATGGTTCATGTTTGAGTTTACATTTCTCATAATCTGCTTCAAAATGGTATTAACTACTAACATGGCTGGAAAGTGTAAGACGTGGCGTGTTTTTGGGTGAAAATTGATTTCGGGCACGAGAGAAGATATATGCCTTGTATGCGTTCTGGGGGTGCTGTCGCTATGCCTCCCGCAACGGGCTATTGTGATAATCTTAGTGTTAGGATTTTCTTTATACTTTTCTTAATAATACATAAGGGTTTTCTCTTTCCGACCATATGAAAGTGAAAGAAATTGAAATTCTATTGTTCTCGTAGCTAGCTAGAGGGATATCCTTCATTTGCAAACACAGTGTTTTGGTTTAAGAGGTATTTCCTGAAAGAGACAGTCGCTAGAGCTGAGGGTATGCAGAGTCGAATTGAGACCCAAAATAAACTTGGCACGGCATCGGAAGGCCAAGCCTAACCCTCTCCGGTCACCGTCGCTTACCTCCCCAACCAAAATCAGGTACCTATATGTACCCATTTTACACCTGAGAGGGGTGAGAGAGGAAGTCGAATAAAGTGCGGTTCCCAAGGACACAAAGTCTAGTCAAGAATGCAAGGAATCGAACCCGCGACCTCTCGATTCCGGGTCAGCTAGCCGAAACACACGGCCATTCGATACAATATGTATAAGCTTTCATGTAAATAAAAGAAAATTAAAGTAGTATAGAATCTGAATAATCGTGTCTTGAATTCCCATTTGAACAGCCTGTAGTAACTTTGCTCTGTGTCTGTAATATTTAAAGAGTTGTCAAATTAATTAACGTCAAAATAAATTAATTGTGTGTACCTTCGCAGAAGGAAGACATATTGCTTTTGCTTTGTTTCTCCTTCCACTTCCACAAACAAATAACACTGACTAGCTAGGACCAGACGGCTGTCACTATGGTAACATAGCAACATAGCAACATCCTGTGGTGTTATCACATTATGAATGTGGTTGAGTAAAAGTAAACAGAGTAGGTTGTTAGGCTAGGCCATAATGTAAAGGTAAGCATTATGCATTTGCTTTGCAAATATTACCTTTCTAATTTTCTTTTTATTTCTCACAGAAATCTCCCAAAAGAAGAAAATAATGAAGAACGCAAGCACGATGGCGTTACCAATACATCAGTAGAACAGCAGAATGATGGACAGAAACGGTACGAGTGTACCTGTATATACACTGTACTAGTATGCAACAAAGACACAAACATATTCAGTTCCTTATAGACTTAAACAAAAGTCGAGCGACGACTGAAATGACGGCAAAATGTTCTTTTCTTCCCCAGAAATATCTCCAAGGAAGTCAAAGATGAATTCAGTAGGGAACACGGCATCGTCGCCAACACTTCGGCAGAGCTAAAACTGAATGCAACAGGGGAAAAGTTGACAGATGAAATGAGGTACTCGTACATATGCAACACATATTCTATGGGCCAGGTCCTCCAGAAATTACAATTTGTTACCAAACTGAGGGACAAGGAAGAATTAGTTTTTTTTAAAAGGCTAGGTCCTCTAGTTAATCATTATGCATGATAACCGTTGTAGATTGGCAGCTTTGACTTTGTTATCTGACCTTGAACTTTGACCCCATATGAAAATCCATGAACATATTGTGACTCATATACTGTATAGATAGTAGTTTGTAGTAAGAAATGTAATAATATAGTTTAGTTTTGTAGTATTGTTGTATTACTGCCACACATTGTACCATGTACGATTGTCGAGCAATAAAGTTCATTCATTCATTCATATGAACCACGTCCTTTTGCACCTTTGATGCAAAGGGGTGTGGCAAATTATCAAATATAAATATTTTTCGTTGTAACTTAATGGACTGTTGCAACAAGACCCAAGGATTACAAAAATGTTAATTTTGTTTCGCTATGTCATTTCTACGGGAAGTTATGAGCTTTTAAAATTCCATTTTGTTGGTAAAAATTGCTGAAAAAATAGAACGTTTACTTTGCAAAACCTGTCATGTATCCAGATTACAGAGCTGCAAATAGACACAAGAAAAAAAAAACATCGCCGGCTAAATATCTTCGAATACGAATTGAAAAAAAAAAGCTTTAAAAAGCATACATTTTGAAACCTCCAGACACCCGCGAAACGCTCATGGGTTTTAAACCATTTTTTTCTCATCCGTTTAATTTCAGGAAGAAACATCGTTATTATATGTGGGCAATTAATGAATCAGTTGCTCAGGAAAAGTTTCTGGCCGACCAGAAAGTCGTGCAGACCATACCTACGGAAGCACCTGGATGGGTCTATGAGAGAACCGCCGCCGACTTGTTTCGGTAAGAGTTTGTTATGCCTTTAGGCGTAACACACCAGTTTTGTACATGTACGTATAAGCTGCGTAAGACCGGACTGTAAGGTTTGAACCACTCACACCGGGAAGGTGTGAGTGGTCTTACGCAGCTTGTACGTACATGTACAATACTTATTTTCACCTGAGTTAAGTGAGAAGAGTCGCATAAAGTGACTTTCCCAATTGCAAGGGCACGTGTACAAGATCATCAGTGGCATAGCAAGATTCGAACTCGGGACCTATTGGTTCTGAGCCCAGCACTCTGCCGTTACGCTTCCTTCAATTTTAATTGAAGTCTTGTATTGTCCCCTGTGTTGGTGGCGGCATTAATATAAATTGAAAAAAACTTGTGTGCCGTCACCACGTCTTGTGATTAGATGTTGGAATATGAAAAATTAATAGAATTTATGGTTTCCTTCAATTTTACAGGAAGAGATCAGTATCCAGTCACTTTGGCAACGGTAACTTCTTGGTCACGCAGGAGAACACACATGTTAATTCTGTCCTCACGACGTACATATATTTGAGGAAACAGCAAAAGATCAAAATAACAGCAAAACAACTTGAAAGATTTCCAAAGGTGGGTTTGAAGCGATTAGCCCGGGTGCCATCCTCGCGAAGAATACCACGGTAGCCAGCGACGTTAGGGAGCGGGCGAAAACTACGGAGGATGGCACCTAGGCTATGAAGCGATTACATTGTCTGTAAATGCACGCTGCTTTTGAAGGTTCGATCAAAGTCATGGGCAAGATCCGCTATTTCAATTCCACCCAGGAGCGCCCGTTCACGGCCAAGCAGTTCAAGACATGCAGTGTGGTGGGAAACGGCGGCATACTGAACGGAAGCAGCTGTGGAGAAGAGATAGACGCGTCTGAGTTTGTGTTTAGGTAAGGAGAAGAGATAGACGCGTCTGAGTTTGTGTTTAGGTAAGAAGAAGAGATAGACGCGTCTGAGTTTGTGTTTAGGTAAGAAGAAGAGATAGACGCGTTAGAGTTTGTGTTTAGGTAAGAAGAAGAGATAGACGCGTCTGAGCTTGTGTTTAGGTGAGGAGAAGAGATAGACGCGTCTGAGTTTGTGTTTAGGTAAGGAGAAGAGATAGACGCGTCTGAGTTTGTGTTTAGGTGAGAAGAAGAGATAGACGCCTCTGAGTTCGTGTTTAGGTGAGGAGAAGAGGTAGACGCCTCTGAGTTCGTGTTTAGGTGAGGAGAAGAGGTAGACGCCTCTGATTTTATGTTTAGGTGATGAGAAGAGATAGACGCCTGTGAGTTAGTGTTTAGGTGAGGAGAAGAGATAGACGCCTCTGAGTTTGTGTTTAGGTGAGAAGAAGAGATAGACGCCTCTGAGTTTGTGTTTAGGTGAGGAGAAGAGATAGACGCCTCTGAGTGTGTGTTTAGGTGAGAAGAAGAGATAGACGCCTCTGAGTTTGTGTTTAGGTGAGAAGAAGAGATAGACGCCGCTGAGTTTGTGTTTAGGTGAGGAGAAGAGATAGACGCGTCTGAGTTTGTGTTTAGGTGAGAAGAAGAGATAGACACCTCTGAGTTAGTGTTAAGGTGAGGAGAAGAGATAGACGCCTCTCAGTTTGTGTTTAGGTGAGTAGAAGAAATAGACGCTTCTGAGTTCGTGTTTAGGCGAGGAGAAGAGATAGACGCCTCTGAGTTAGTGTTCAGGTGAGGAACATTCACATATACCTAGACCTTCTCAATCCAAACAAGAATTCGAAGACACCATGTGTCCATGAAGTATTTAGAGACATTTAGAGATCTCAACATCTTTTTAGAGATTTCGGAGGTAGCTGGAAGAGAACATACCCGCTCATTTTTGTATTTCTGTAGGTGTAACACGGCTCCAATGGACGAGAAATATCGGAAGGATATTGGAAACAAAACCAATCTTATCACCATGAATCCCACCCAGGTTCTCTATAGGTAAGCTTTATGGAGAGTTGATCCACAATTAACCACAATATCTAACTGTCACTTTCTTATAGAAATATTAAAAACAGCTATGATCATATTCAATTTCAAACGGTAACGTTACATTATATATACAGTATACATTGTATATGCTACATATATTTGAATTCAACACGAAGATGATTCTTTACACCATCTCAAATGTACTTGCTTGATTGTTCATATCTCAGTTAGCAATTAGAAAGTCCAACATTTGCTCAAGAGCAAATATAGCATATTTCACCCATTCTTCTTCCCCATTCCAAATGTTCCCATTCACCGAACCCATACCACCCCGTATTGGCTTGGAGATCACCTTCAGTATAACCCTGCAGCTGTATCTGTTTGATTATTTTGTTTGATCACATTATCCCAGCAGCCAATCAGCAAGGAAAAGCTACTGCCACCTGATGAGAAAGTAGTGTGCCAAATATGGTCATTCATGCCACCTGTGCCACCCGCCAACTGTGCTAATGCATACCATATATGATAAAAACAAATAAAACCCTTTTAAAAGCCTATATCCAAAAAATAAAGAAACAAACGTCTGAGGGTATTTGACCACTTTACCTCCATACCAAATTTCTTTGCCCACTTAGCCCAAAAATGAATCCATTTGACGAAATGGCAGAAGGAGAAACATGATGGAAAACAATACATTTCACCCATACTATAGTATGGGTGAAATTATAATGTTAATTGTTAGTGTATGGTCGTATGCTTTGCGTGTGTGGGGGGGTGACGTCGATATCAACCGGTTTAGTTTTATATTTCTTTGATTCTACCTAGGTACAATTCGTTCGGACAGCCTCCATTAAAAAAAATAATAAACATTACTTTGCCGAGAACGTCGGAGGCTTTTAAGGAAGGAAAAGCAGAGTTTCTTAAGGACCTCTCAGCATACGGGGACAGCTACCTCTTCATTGAAGCCTTCTTGTATGAGCTGGCCCTAAATCGGTCATTCTTAGCACATGAAGTTCTTCAGGAAAGTGACAGTCACGTTAAGAACAAGGTCATCTTTCCTCACCCTAACTTCGTCAGATCGGTGCAGTCATACTGGAAACAACAAGGAGTGAAGGGTCCCATGGTGTCTACAGGTACGTGGCTAAGTACCTGCCTTTTAACGTTAGGCCATGTTGATTTGATTATATGGATGACATCCTCTGGGAACCCCAAAACTGACGCGAGCGTGCGAATAAAAAAAAGTTTGGCAAAAAAGTTTCCTTCACTATGAAATCTACGTGGTCATAAAGGCTGAACAAATGACTAAACACAAATGGTAAGGCATGGCAAATAATAATAGACTCTTCATTTCCATTTCCTCACATTTTCTTCTTTTCCTGAATTGATTTCGGCATTCTATGACATTCGTTTTACAATACTTTCTTTGGAACATACGACATATACGACATTTTGTACGATTTACAGTATGGTCAAAAACATTTTTTGGAAACAGAGGAAAATTGATGCGCGCGTGGATGTCATCCATATAATCAAATCAACATGGCCTTTAATATGTATATGCAATGGGCATTTAACTTTAATGTTACACATGCATTTCTAGTTGTGTAACAAACCACACACGAACATTATTAAAAAACATTCAATGCAATTCAGTGCGGAGAAACAAAAAAAAACAACATTTCTTCAGCCGTATGTTTTGAGTTAGTTTGCCGTCCTAAAATCGCATTGGATGCCTTTAAAAGTGTAACCACATTGGTGGTGGTATATATAAAACTTGCAAGACATTTTATGGTAAACTTGCAAGACATTTTTATGTTTACCGAAGGAAAACATATTGTTTTTGCTCAGTTTCCTCTTCTTCTCTAAACAGTGACCTCTGACCTAGTCAATGACCTGATTTGTTGACGTCAGTCACCATGGCAACTAGTGTTGGGTTACATAATGTTGCAATTTTATAGCAGGAGGGATTTAGACTCCTGTCACCATATATGTAAATGTGTTTTTTTTTATTCCGAAACATGTAATCACAAGACGTGGTGACGACACACTCAAGTTTTTTCAACTTATATTATTGCCGACACCAACACAGGGACAGTACAATACTCATTTACACCTGATCGAAGTGAGGAAATTCCTTTCCCAAGGGCACAAGATCGGAGGCATGTCAGGACTCGAACCCGGGGCCTCAGGTTACGAGTCGAGAACGCTGCCGCTGCGCCACACGACCCCACTGTAAGTGTGTTTGAGTAAGAATTAACAGAGCAGACCATATGCGAAGGTAAACATTATGCGTTTGCTTTGCAGATGTTACTTTTCTTGTCTACATTTCTTTCTCTCATTATTCAGGACTGCTCCTGGTCACTATCTCCACACAGATGTGCGAGGAGGTGCACGTGTACGGCTTCTGGCCCTTCCACTCCGACAGGAACGACAGACGTCTGACCGAGCACTACTACGACAACATCCTCCCCTCCCACGCTCACAAGATAACTGATGAGTTCAAACAACTGCAGCGTCTTCACAACACAGGTGTCATCCGTCTGACGACCAATGCGTGTCAATGAGGAGATAATATTATGATCATAGCTTGCGTTTTACGATCCCGGAAAACAACAGAAATGCGGTTTACTGAATCGTATCTCAATTCGTCAAAATGGCTGATGGCAAAGTGCCGCATTTTTCTAGCCACCTGACGAACATTTGACTCTGAAGAAAGGTCGGAGGTGACGGGAAAATAGGTCAATGTTGACTGGAAGTCTGTACCACCCCCTACATAGTTTAGAGTGGAAAATTAAAGTGATCCATGAATCTCATGATTTGAACTTACCAACGTGAGGCAAGGTTCTATTCTATTCTATTCTATTCTATTCTATTCTATTCTATTCTATTCTATTCTATTCTATTCTATTCTATTCTATTCTATTCTACATGTATTCTATTCTACATGTATTCTATTCTACATGTATTCTATTCTATTCTATTCTATTCTATTCTATTCTATTCTACGAGCATTGGAAACGCCATCCTTTTCCCTTGCTTTCCCCGTAAAATCAAACGCGTATTTCTTTTTTTTTCCAAATAATCTTTATTGAATTTTCAAAAGGAAAGAAAGAATAAAAGCAAATGACATGTTCACATACAAGAAAAATAAATACCCAGAGACATTTTGCAAACAATACATCAGTCTAACAATTTACTATACAGTGGACCCCATTTCAACATATGTTTATCCATTTTCCCACAGTTTTGTGCTATCACATATTCTAATTTGTGATAGTATTTAACATAATCTATAAAGCCCTTAATCGTGACAAAATTAAATTGTCTGTTTTTATATATATAGAGAGCTTTAATATCAATAACAATATGTTAAGGATGTGTATTTCTTCGCACGGCCGTAAACTTTACCTTAATCTTTACTACTCTTCTTCACCAAGGTCAAGGATGAACCAAAACTTTATTCCTCTGTTGCTTTCATTATGATTGAAATTATCATTATCGAGTTGAAAATTGGAGATGTTCTAATTTGGACGTACTTACGTCTTTAGATGGTGCCAGTGTAATGAGCAACAGTCCATGATTTATTCTCAAGATGTTATTTTTGCACTACTTTAATATCTGCTTGTTAATTTTTCTTATAATTGTTCTTGTTATTATTATCATTATTATTATGTTGGTATTGATTATTATTTCTTGTCATGTCCTTTCTGTTATTCCATCTTGGTCAGGAGGCAAAATTCCTGGTTTCCTTCGGCTTTTACAGGTGTATAGGTAATTAAGCTGAAATAAATAAATAAATGAATAAATAAATAAAACAAGAGTTCCACGACATCATACCTGCACCAATTTCCCATTAATTACGCGAATAGGTTATCCTTCTTGTTATCAAATCATAAACGTTTCATAGCGCTATTATTAAACACAATAGATGTAGAGTATGTTTAAAAGCTTGAAACGCTCAAATGTACGCATCAGTAAGAATTGTCGGAGGTAACGTTACTTTTCGGTCGCGTGAAAACTCCCCCATATGAGGCCACATTGGCCTTCTTCTAAAAGATTTCGGCATTTTAGTACTATCATATTTTGGGATCCAGGGGAAGCGGTATACGCTGGAACCCCCTGGCAGCCTTTTGTGAACTGCAGTGGGTCTTTTGGTTGGAGATTTTCGAAGACGGTAAATTTAGAAAGATCGTCTTAATTGTAAACGTAGATGTTTTCATCTCTAATTCGCCCATCATATCATCAATACATGACCATGTAGTAACTCAAATACTGTTTAGATAGTAGTTTGTAGTAAGTAAAGTTTTGTAGTTGTATTACTGCCATACATTGTACCTCGTACGATTGTTGAGCAATAAAGTTCATTCATTCATTCATTCATATATCTATAGCCAATGGTGTTATTATAATTGACAAACGTAACGTTACATTTTGCATGAGGCAAGAAGGCTAAATTTTTAACCTCCTTGCATGAGGTCAACGACCGCCAGAGCGTCTAAGCTGCCGTCACGGCACAGCAATAGGCATTACGTCACTTCCGGGTGCAGCAGACTTTATATTCAGCTGACTCGGGTTCCCGAAGTTTACTGAGAACCATCGTGACGGAGCTTACCAACTTTAATACCGTACCTGACCGGGCAGCTGACCGCCAACATGGAGCTGGACTTCCCGCCTGTACCCGTCCCGCTGTCGTGGATTCTCCTGGCCGTATTACCTGTCCTGTTCTACCTGTGAGTACAATATAAATCGTGGTGAAGTCGGCCAGTCTGACCAGCTGGTCTGTCGTTTTCCTGTGCCTATTATTACCTTCGCCAAGAATTGGAGAAGGTTATGTTTTCGTGGCCGTGTGTGTGTCTGTCTGTCTGTGTGTGTGTGTGTCAACAGCATATCTCGAGAAAGCTTAGATGGATTATCTTGATATTTGGTAGGTGGTAGGTCTTGATGAGAGCTCGAACTGATTAGATTTTGGGCCCCCTAGCGGCTTGTTATGGTACTGCAGCTAAACTTCCGGTTTTGATATCTCGTGATCTGGACGTGCTAGGGTCACGAAATTTGGATGGTAGGTAGGTCTTGTGCTGGGGAATAAGTGACATAGGTTTGGGCCCCCTATCGGCTTGCTCAGGAACTGCAGGGCCATTTCTTTGAAAATATTCATAAGAGGATAATTCAAGAACCGGTGGACGGATCATCATGATTTTTGTTATGTAAGTAGCTTAAGTGATGCTTGACATAATTATGCGACAATTATGCAAATCTGGACGTAATTTGCATAATTAATGAGGAAATTCGGTAAATCAGCTGCATTACATTATAGGACTATTCAAGCTTGAGACATATGTAATTGACAACGAGAAAAACACAGGCAGATATTAATTATGTAAATCAACGCTTAATTTGCATAATTAATGAGAAAATGTTATAATTCCATAATGGTAACTGCCTGGAATTTCATACTTAGGGTATTTGCAAGTTAAGTGAATGTGAACATCATTAAACATTATTTATTCAAATAAGGACCTCATTTGCATAATTTATGAGGTAATGATAGAATGGCTTTCTTTTTTAAGATAAGGCTGTCTTTTATGGATAATATGATCAACTCATATAATTCATGCAAATGAGGATCCTATTTGCAAAATCAGGAGGAATAATCTTTACTTTGTCATAAAGATTAACATCATTTGGCGAAGGTATGAGATCGTGGGACTCTAGTTAGTTATTTTATACTCTGTGTCAATGTTCTTTTATGTTTGTAATTTGGTAGCCTGTGGGCATGAACTTCTCAATTATGTCTTCCAGGAACATTGTGTTTGGTTCCCTATTGGCTATACCAAGGACATTATACACAGTGTGTATAATGTCCTTGGCTATACCATGGAGTTTAGTTTATATATATATAGTAGCATTTATACGGGTGGCATGTACAGTGTCTATATGCTGGTCCTGTATACAGTATACAGTGCAATATTGCGGAATACAATGCAATATTACGGTATACAGTACAATGGTATAAGTATACAGTGCAATTTTACGTAATACAGTACAATCTTATTAGTATACAGTGCAATTTTACTAGTAAAATTGCATATAGTATACTAGTAAAATTGCACTCTACACTAATACCATTGCACTGTATTCCGTAAAATTGCACTGTATTCCGTAAAATTGCACTGTATACTCTGGCACCCCTGGTATATGTACAGGTTGGGGAAATAGTTCTCACGTGAACGCGTCATACGTCAGAGAAACGCACAAACCAACGCACCGAATGCGGAAGTAATTTTGCCACAACAGGAAGAAATCGAGGGTCAATGACCTTATTATGAGATCAAATAAATGAAATAAAATGCGTAGAAAATCCCAGTAGAACAGCGTTGAAAAATGTGTATTTGCGCCTTCGTCCGCACATTACGATCGTCATGACCTCATGGCCAGATAGTTAGTTCTGCTAATATTGATTTGCATATACCTTAACCAATAACATAGCGTGAATAAAAAAAGTGAAAATAATTTCTTTAAGAGCTGGTCATTTAAAATGTTGCAAATCATACATGTGTGTCTTCATGTAGTATGAAAGCCTTATAAAGTCTGTGTTTTGCTCGGACAGAGCGTGTTTGTGGCATTACAACGTAACTAATTAACAAGCTACTCAGCAAACAGTTGACTCATTTTACCTATGTCTGTGCCTATATTTGGGCACAACACACATCTACAAACAGCGCCGGCCATTGTCTCATGACCAGGGTGAAATAGAGTTTACTCGGGCACAAAGTACTTATGAGGTCGTGTGGGGTCGTGTGGCGTAGCGGCAGAGTGCGCGACTCGGAACCTAGAGGTCCCGGGTTCGAGTTCTGACATGCCACCGATCTTGTGCCCTTTATAGGAAAGGAACTTTACACGACTTTCCTCACTTCGCTCAGGTGTAAATGAGTATTGTCCTGTCATGTATTTGTCCCCTGTGTTGGTGGTGGCATTANCGACTTAAGAGCGAATGTCTGTAAGGATCAAACAATGGTGGCAGGGGTCAAAAAATCGATTTGGCTCAAACTTTGCACAGTGATAGTACTTGGCCCACAACCCCTCAAAATAGCTTTCTTTCCGGTCAACACCGATCGTTGCCATGGTAACGGGCCAAACAAGTTTCAGGGCCATTTTCCCTGATTTAGACATGTGAAAAACATGAAATTTGGCATAGTTTAAGGCATAATTACGAGCAAGTGCTTTAATATTATGGAAAAAAAAAGGATGGGCATAAAAGACCAACTAATCCGCTATTCTAGAATAGCTTTGAAATTTTCAAGAAGTTCGTTTAAAGGACCTGGGCAACCCTAACACAATACAGTGTTTGAGGCTTATAAAAAAAGCGTTATTTCTACCCAACTTCGAAGTGCTGTAAGTCCAAAGATGGTGATTTTTTTTGCTTCAAATTTGAATCATAGATACATAAATATATGTGCTATAAAATGCATGGTTGCAAACTTTGGGCACTTCTTTGGTTGTCACGTGGTTGTCCTTAGAAGTAGGTCAAATTTTGAATTTGAGGGAAAATATGATTTTCAGCCATGTTCAGGATACTATATCTATAAAAGAAAGAAAGCAATCTGATAAAGTCTTTTGCCCAAAGTAACACTATGTCTTGTCTATCAAATGAATACTTGGGGAAGTCAGGGTCTTGTGTCGTTGGTGTGCACTTGTCCCTCAAAGTAGGCCATGTTTTGGACATTTACAGAAATTGACACATACGGCAATGTTTGAAGCTCTAGAAATAACAAAGTAGGATGTCATTTGAATTCAATCTTTGCAGGGACGTACATATTTGTATTGTGTATCAAATGAATACTTGTGGAGGTTGGGGCCTTGTGTCGTTGTTGTGTACTTGTCCCTAAAAGTAGGCCATATTTTGGACATGTACAGAAATTAGCATATACGGCTATGTTTGAAGGTCTAGAAATGACGAAGTAGGATGCCATTTTAATTCAATCTTTCAAGAGGAGTACATATATGTATTGTGTATCAAATAAGGGCTTGTGGAGGTTGGGGTCTTGTGTCACTGTTGTATACTTGTCCCTAAAAGTAGGCCATTTTTAAAGAGCAAATGTCTGTAATTATTAAACAATAGTGAGCGGGGTCAAAAATCGATTTTGCTCATATTTTGCACAGTGATAGTACGTCGCCCACAACCCCTTGAAATAGCTTTCTTTCCGCTCAAAACCCATTGTTGCCATGGCAACAGCCCATTCAAGTTTTGGGGCCATTTTGACAGATTTTTGCGTCTCTGCAAGACGGAAATTGGCAAAGTTTAGGACGCGGCCACCGCCAACTGCTTTAACGTAACAACAAATACTTCAGGATATAATTAGACCAATGCCTTAACTTGTACGAAATAAGTGTGAAGTTGATGTACAGGCAGATTTCAGTCTTTGGGCAACCTCGAAGTAGGTCATTTTCTGCACTTGTCCCCAAATTTGGATTTTGGGCTGTTTTTGAGCTGATGAAAATACCAAAGTGAAGTTATTTTCAGACTCATCCTTCTACCATGTGTTTATTATAGTATTGGCTATCACATGGGTGATTTTGAGGGCTTCCTTTTTTGTTCATGTCGTATATGCCTATTTCTGTAAATGTTTAAAATATGGCCTACTTTTAGTGACAAGTATACAACAACGGCACAAGACCCCAACCTCCACAAGCCCTTATTTGATACACAATACATATATGTACTCCTCTTAAAAGATTAAATTAAAATGACATCCTACTTCGTCATTTCTAGACCTTCAAACTTAGCCGTTTTTGCTAATTTCTGTATGTATGTCCAAAATATGGCCTACTTTTAGGGACAAGTGCACACCAACGACACAAGACCCCAACTTCCCCAAGTATTCATTTGATACACAATACATATATGTACTTTTGACAAAATATTTATACAAATACACACAACAAAGTTCAGCTATGCTGGGGAGCTTTCGAGACGTTACACTGTCTCTTCTTCAACCCGATTGAGATCTCGTCTTGGAGTTCTCTTGTCACGTGACTTGATGGGATAATCACGTGACAAGAGACAGTCATATACAGGTTTTAGGTAGTGACGCCCCCTGTCCTTGTTTAAGGTACTGCATTGTCGGCGGATCTGGATTGCCTCCCGGACCCCCCTTGCAAACCAATCGGAATCTTGATCCAGCACTTTGACCCTGCCCCAGTCTACCCTGAAGGTCTATGTTGTGTTTCTTCCTGGCGACGTGCTCCACAACAGGTGACGACACACAGCTCGGTCTCTTGTGTTCCTGTAGACGGGCGCGTAGTGGTCTCTCAGACTCCCCTACGTATGTTGCAGGACAGTCCGCACATGGGATGTGGTAAACCGTTCCACTCCGATCCAGCGTCTTGATCTTGTCTTTAGGTGCTACCAGGTTCCGTCTGATGGTGTTGACCGGTCTGAACTGACACTGTATCCCTTTGCTTCTGTACAGTCGCATGAGTGTTTCAGAGATACCCTTGATGTAAGGAATGCTGACTGTCCCTCTGCGCACCACTCTTGTCTGGTCAGGTGGAGTTCTGTTAGGTCTCTTACAACGTTTTGTCTTACAGGCCTGAAACATCCATTCTGGGTATCCACATACCGAGAGTGCATTTTGTATGTGTTCGATTTCCAGGGTTTTGTCACTCTCTTCGGTGACAATCACATTGGCTCGGTCAGTGAGGGTTCGCACTACACCTATCTTGTGCTGAAGAGGATGGTGGCTTGAGAAGTTCAGATACAAATCTGTATGGGTTGGTTTCCGGTAGATAGTGGCATAGAGTGAGCCATCCGGCCTTCGGTGGATCAAAGTGTCCAACATCGGTAACTTCCCTTCTTTCTCCCTCTCGACCGTGAACTTGATGGCACTATTAACCTGGTTAATGTGAGCGGTGAATTCCTCTATCCTGTCCTTCTTCTGGATCACAAACGTGTCATCAACGTAGCGGCCCCAGAATTTGGGAGGGTTGGTTGCAGTGGAAATGGCCACTTCCTCAAAGTGCTCCATGAAGAGGTTTGCCACGATGGGGGAGACGGGTGACCCCATCGCGGCGCCTTCCACTTGTTTGTAGGACATATATGTACTTCCCTGCAAAGATTGAAGTCAAACGACATCCTATTTTGTTATTTCTGGAGCTTCAAACATAGCCGTATATGTCAATTTCTGTATAAATATATGTACTTCCCCGCAAAGATTGGATTCAAATAGCATCTAACTTTGTTCTTTCTAGAGTTTCAAACATAGCCGTATATGTCTGTACATGTCCAAAATATGGCCTACTTTTAGGGACAAGTGCACACCAACGACACAAGACCCTAACTTCCCCAAGTATTCATTTGATTATGATATACTATAAATATATGTACTTCCCCGCAAAGATTGGATTCAAATAGCATCTAACTTTGTTCTTTCTAGAGTTTCAAACATAGCCGTATATGTCTGTACATGTCCAAAATATGGCCTACTTTTAGGGACAAGTGCACACCAACGACACAAGACCCTAACTTCCCCAAGTATTCATTTGATTATGATATACTATAAATATATGTACTTCCCCGCAAAGATTGGATTCAAATAGCATCTAACTTTGTTCTTTCTAGAGTTTCAAACATAGCCGTATATGTCTGTACATGTCCAAAATATGGCCTACTTTTAGGGACAAGTGCACACCAACGACACAAGACCCTAACTTCCCCAAGTATTCATTTGATTATGATATACTATAAATATATGTACTTCCCCGCAAAGATTGGATTCAAATAGCATCTAACTTTGTTCTTTCTAGAGTTTCAAACATAGCCGTATATGTCAATTTCTGTACATGTCCAAAATATGGTCCTATTTTTAAGGGACTAAAGTGCACACCTAACGACACAAGACCCTAACTTCCCCAAGTCTTCATTT
>NW_017804020.1:7436326-7438885 GCF_001625305.1 Branchiostoma belcheri | reverse complement strand
CAAGGACACAAGGCCCCAATCTCCACAAGTATTCATTTGATATACTATAAATATATGTAATTCCCCGCAAAGATTGAATTCAAATAGCATCTAACTAGACCGTCAAACATAGTCGTACATGTATATGTCAATTTCTGTACATGTCCAAAATATGGCCTACTTTTAGGGACAAGTGCACACCAACGACACAAGACCCTAACTTCCCCAAGTCTTCATTTGATTATGATATACTATAAATATATGTACTTCCCCGCAAAGATTGGATTCAAATAGCATCTAACTTTGTTCTTTCTAGAGTTTCAAACATAGCCGTATATGTCAATTTCTGTACATGTCCAAAATGTGGCCTACTTTTAGGGACAAGTGCACAACAACGACACAAGACCCTAACTTCCCCAAGTATTCATTTGATACACAATACATATATGTACTTCCCTGCAAAGATTGAATTCAAATGACATCCTACTTTGTTATTTCTAGAGCTTCAAACATTGCCGTATGTGTCAATTTCTGTAAATGTCCAAAACATGGCCTACTTTGAGGGACAAGTGCACACCAACGACACAAGACCCTGACTTTCCCAAGTATTCATTTGATAGACAAGACATAGTGTTACTTTGGGCAAAAGACTTTATCAGATTGCTTTCTTTCTTTTATAGATATAGTATCCTGAACATGGCTGAAAATCATATTTTCCCTCAAATTCAAAATTTGACCTACTTCTAAGGACGTCGACAACCACGTGACAACCAAAGAAGTGCCCAAAGTTTGCAACCATGCATTTTATAGCACATATGTTTATGTATCTATGATTCAAATTTGAAGCGAAAAAAAAACTTACTTACTTAATTTGTCACGGCGGGCTGGTGGACAGGGCGGGCTAAAGTATTTGTCACGGTGGGCTGGTGGACAGGGCGGGCTACAGTATTTGTCACGGCGGGCTGGTGGACAGGGTAGGCTACAGTATTTGTCTCTAAAGCTAAACTCTTCAGAAGAAAACTGCGAGACTTAAGTGGGGCAAGATGACAACTTTGGGATCAAAACAAGGCCAGTCCCTGAAATTTGTTAAAACAACTGGCAAAATGACCACCCCCACCCACGAACCTTTTAATCTTAACAATAAATTGTTTAACTAGGGACTCGACTGTCAGATCGTGACAAAGGACATATAGGATATATATATATATATATATATATATATATATATATAATGCATATATATATATAATGCATATATATATATATATATGTAAAGAAATTGGACATAGTAGACCAAAGGGCATTTCAACCGCTGTGCTCAGGGAATGTCCTGTGCTCAGCGAATGTCCTGTGCTCAGGGAAGGGGTTGTGTTCAATTTAGGGGTACAGGGGAATTACCAACACTTAAGGCGGCACAAAATCAGTCCAGTAAAGCAAAGCAAGGGAAACGAGCCGAAAGATAGCAAAAAATGCATGACACGTATGGGGTACGCTCCACATATATGCGACAATGACTCAAGAAGCACAGTACAACAGCAATTAACAGCAACAAATTACATACTCTGTGTTGGAACTAATGAAGAGTGAGTGAGCAAAAAAGGAAAGATGTCAGTATAGACATGCGAATATAGTTTTAGGTTTGTCTTCGGTTAATTACTAGACGCTCCATTTTGCGCATCACCTGTTGTGGTAATAATCGCTAAAATAAGAAGTAAATCTAGTGTATTTAATTTTGTCTTCTCTTAATTCTAATGTTGTTTTGCATTTACTAATTCGGTCATGTTCATTTTCAACACTAAAGAGCAGACGTCACTATGAATCAACCGCTTAAAAATGAGCTTATAATGCTTTACATGTTTATCTTGGATTAAATAAGTCTGTTATAATTTTAGCTGAATGTCCGCTCTATTAAGATATTTACCCATACATGAGGAGCATACATGCCACTGAGCACATATCGCTCTATGAGGGTATGTACCCTTATGTGAGGTTTATACGTGTCAGTGAGCAAAAAAGGACAGATATCAGGGTAGACAGTGGTGAAGCTAGTTTTCGCGATTCGGTCATGTTCATCCTCACAACAAAAGAGCAGACGTCACTATGAATCAAGTGCTCAAAAGGAAGCTTATAAGGCTTTTCACGTTTCGTGGACCGAATAAGTCTGTTATTTTAGCTGAAGACTGTCCGCTCTATGAAGTTATTTACCCATACGTGAGGATCATACAGGCCACTGAGCTGATGAGCAAAAAATGACACATGTCAGTGTAGACAGAGGTGAATATAGTTTTAGGGGCGTCTTCGGTTCTTTTTGTGCATCACCTGTTGTGGCGATAATCTCCAGATAAGAAACCAAACTTGCTTATTCAAAGGATTTTCTTTTCTTCATTTTAATATTGAATAGCGTTTCGCGAATCGGTCATGTTTACCCTCACAACAAAAGAGCAGACGTCACTATAGCTTAGGTGCTGAAAAGGAAGCTTATAAGGCTTTTCACGTTTCGTGGACCGAATAAGTCTGTTATTTTAGCTGAAGACTGTCCGCTTCTATGAAGTTATTTACCCATACGTGAGGATCATACAG
>NW_017804020.1:7407108-7435730 GCF_001625305.1 Branchiostoma belcheri | reverse complement strand
GTTGGCGGTGGCCGCGTCCTAAACTTTGCCAATTTCCGTGTTGCAGAGACGCAAAAATCTGTCAAAATGGCCCCAAAACTTGAATGGGCTGTTGCCATGGCAACAATTGGTTTTGAGCGGAAAGAAAGCTATTTCAAGGGGTTGTGGGCGAAGTACTATCACTGTACAAAATATGAGCAAAATCGATTTTTGACCCCGCTCACTATTGTTTGATCATTAAAGACATTTCCTCTTTAAAAAATGGCCTACTTTTAGGGACAAGTATACAACAACGACACAAGACCCCAACCTCCACAAGCCCTTATTTGATACACAATACATATATGTACTCCTCTTCAAAGATTGAATTAACATGGCATCCTACTTCGTCATTTCTAGACGTTCAAACATAGCCGTATATGCTAATTTCTGTACATGTCCAAAATATTGCCTACTTTGAGGGACAAGTGCACACCAACGACACAAAGACCTCAACCTCCACAAGTATTCATTTGATATACTATAAATATATGTACTTTCCCGCAAAGATTGGATTCAAATAGCATCTAACTTTGTTCTATCTAGAGCTTCAAACATAGCCGTATATGTCAATTTCTGTACATGTCCAAAATGTGGCCTACTTTTAGGGACAACTGCACACCAACGACACAAGACCCCAACTTCCCCAAGTATTCATTTGATACACAATACATATATGTACTTCCCTGCAAAGATTGAATTCAAATGACATCCTACTTTGTTATTTCTAGAGCTTCAAACATAGCCGTATATGTCAATTTCTGTAAATGTCCAAAACATGGCCTACTTTGAGGGACAAGTGCACAACAACGACACAAGACCCCAACCTCCACAAGTATTCATTTAATAGACAAGACATAGTGTTACGTTGGGTAAAAGATTTTATCAGATTGCTTTCTTTCTTTTATAGATATAGTATCCTGAACATGGCTGAAAATCATATTTTCCCTCAAATTCAAAATTTGACCTACTTGTAAGGACAACCACGTGACAACCAAAGAAGTGCCCAAAGTTTGCAACCATGCATTTTATAGCACATATGTTTATGTATCTATGATTCAAATTTGAAGCAAAAAAAATCACCATCTTCGGACTTATAGCACTTTGAAGTTGGGAAGAAATAACGCTTTTTCATAAGCCTCAAACACTGTATTGTGTTAGGGTTGCCCAGGTCCTTTAAACGAACTTCTTGAAAATTTCAAAGCTATTCTAGAATAGCGGATTAGTTGGTCTTTCATGCCCATACTTTGTTTTTCCATAATATTAAAGCACTTGCTCGTAATCGTGCCTTAAACTATGCCAAATTTCATGTTTTTCACATGACTAAATCAGGGGAAATGGCCCCGAAACTTGTTTGGCCCGTTACCATGGCAACGATCGGTGTTGACCGGAAAGAAAGCTATTTTAAGGGGTTGTGGGCCAAGTACTATCACTGTGCAAAGTTTGAGCCAAATCGATTTTTTGACCCCTGCCACCATTGTTTGATCCTTACAGACATTCGCTCTTAATTACTACAGCATGTACTACTAACGGTCACCGTCACCATTTCAGGTTCTGGACTTAATTTCCTCAAAGTTTCAAGGCTGTTGTGACATCTCTTTTTGAAGTTCCTGAGTGAAAGTTGTCCATGGAAAGTAAAAGTTGTTACCGTAACCCGTTATGAGTACGTTCTTTCCGTGTGTCTTGGAATGTTTGCGTCGTCACTCCATCTTCTTGTCTTAAGACGTCTTTGTGGTTCTTCAAGGACGTTCGTCACTCTTACATTTGGAGTAAAAAGTTGTTTCGTCTTGAGAAGGCCATGGAAGCATGCAGAAACACAAGCAGCAAGGAGTTCTATCTTTGCTGAGGGGGTGTGCGTAGGCGCTAGTATGTAGGACGTGTTGACCAGTATATGGGACAAGCCTGATATGATCTCAGCAATGTATGATCCTCGCAAGGGACAAATGAGACGTTTGATAAGGAAAACCGGAGGGCGCACTTCATACCATCTAAGAGTTATCAGCCATGGCATGTCAGCGGTTCGGTATTACACCGTTTCCTAGGTCGTACCGAGCAGATAACGGTGCACACAGGTAGCAACGAGTTTTAAGCATTACAACTGNATATAAGTTGATAAAACTTGAGTGTGCCGTCACCATGTCTGGTGATTACATGTTGGAATAAAAAAAAGGTACTTATGTTTGGAAATTGCCTGGGACTTGGATCAGGTCAAATGTACTTTCCAGTTGCACTGATTTAGGCTTTGGGTCATTTTCGGCGTGTTTTAGGCATTTCTTTTATCGTTGAAGAGATTCATTTGTCACGTATAGATACAGTTACACTAGAGAATTCTTTCAACAGTGACAAGTTGGAAAGGTAAGGATACTGACCTTCAAATTTTCGGTGGCTATCAGTCCATCTTGTTCATTTTTTAAAATTTCTACTGGTAACTTTTTATGGTAGCTGTCAGGGGGGGGGGAATGGATACTCTCTTGCCAATTTGATACTGTCTTCGCAACCACCGAAAGATCTGCTTGGAGATTAATTAGGTCTAATGGTTAAAAGTTTTTCCTTTGAAATTGAAGGAATGAAAATTTTTATCCAGTTGTTTGAGTAACAGTTTTCTTAGTTTTGATATCTCATGATCCAGACATGCTAGGGTGACGAAATTTAGATGTTATAGCTCTTGTGCTGGGGATGAAGTGACACAAGTTTGAGTTCCCTAGCTGCTTGCTCTGGAACTGCAGGTGCGTTTGTTTAAAAATATTTAAAGGAGGATAACTCAAGAACCGATTGATGGATTGTCGTAATTTTTGGTATGTGGGTAGCTTAAGTGATGCTTGACATAATAATGTTACAATTATGCTAACATGGATGTAATTCATGGTGTAATGAAATATAACTTATTCAAATAAGGATCTCATTTGCATGATCTATGAGGAAATGCTATAATGGCATTCTTTGTTAAGATAAGACTGTCGTTTGGTGTTGAATATGATCAACAGATATAATTCGTGCAATTGAGGATCCTATTTGCACAATTATGGGGATTAAGATATAATTTCTTAGGCTAACATCATTTGGCGAAGGTATAAGATCGTAGAACTCTAGTTTTGCAACTGTTTTGTACGATTTATAGTATGGTTGAAACTTTTTTTTCAGAAACGGCCAAAAATTCATGCGCCCATCCATATAATCAAATCAACATGGCCTTATCTTAAAATTTCTAGTCTAAAAAGTCCCACCGTTACAGGTATGCAGTGCGGCCCATGCAGGCATTGAAGAAGTTGGGGGTGTCTGGCCCCACCCCACTGCCCCTTATTGGAAACCTGCACCATACTATACAAGCGGTGAGGGATATTGTTGTTCTGTTTTGCTCAACATTAAAAAAAAAGATTATTAAATCGATAAGCATCAAAAGGTATTTTGATAGCTTTTGATTAATAATATTAAGATATTATAATTATAATATAATTTAATCATAATTATAATACAATTATAATATAATTATATTATAATTATAATACTAATATGATTTATATATTATATTATATCATATCATATAATACCATATTATAATTATAATATTAATATAATTATAATATAATAATAATATTATAATATTATTAATATAATATTTTAATACGGGACGTATATGAAAATTCCTTAAAAGGAATATGTAGTCTTCATATACTCGTCCCACATACATCTATAGTGGAAAAATTAACGGCACAAACCATTTCATATGTTAAATTCCGGGTTTGCTTACGGACAGGTATGGAATCTTCTTTCACTAACAGTCTTAGGCCACACCAATTTAATTTGTTGGTTCACAGATTCACCCGCTTCATTTTTTCTGATTTGCAAAAAAACAAACAAAAACAGCCTCTGAATCAACTCCAAAATGCTCATATTTTGGTCCTAACAGTTAAAGGAGGTCCCTTCTCTTCAGGGTTGTTACATTTTTTCCATCCATTAATGCAGTGGTTTGATTAATAAAATAAAGGTTTGAGATTTAATGTTTGAATTACAAACTAGCCTGGTATGTTGACTTCATAGCTTCTATCATGCCATTTGGGGCTATCATAGGATGCCTTGGTCTGTTTTTGTTTTTATTTTTTTTGCCCTGTCACTTCATATTTTTTCTGAAAATAAATCCGAGACCAACAAATCAAATTGGTGCGACCTAACATTAAAGAAAATGCGATCTATACTTTTCCAGGGCTTGTACAATATCGAGGCTCAGGCATATGGTATGGCCACATATGGTAAAGTGTACGGGTGAGTACTCAACATACATATAAAGTTCTTACTATGAAATATGCATTGGTAATGGGACATTATGTAATTTTTCGCACCAAACGTTGTAATATTCTCATAGAAAAATTGTGATTGTAATTTACTACAAATTCTCATTTTCATCATATCTGTGCAATTATCTCGCATTTCTGACGTGTGGTTGGCACTTAAAAATAGCCCACAACGGGCGAAATCAGTTTGTGGTACATTCACAATTTCCAGAATGTAAATACTGTATGGGGACAGTAATCGTAAGGAAATACCTCCATTTCCTGCATTGAAATTATTTATTGGGTTAAAGAAATAAATGACCATAAACCAGAAATAAATGACCATACATTTTGTATCTCTGCGCTCTCTCTGCAACCTGAAATTGGTCGGAGCGTGGAGAGAGCGCCGAGGTTGCCATGTTTTGTATCTAAATTAATGTTGGGGCCTTTGCGCGCTCTCATGGCGCTAGCTTCGCGCTCTCGCTGCGCTCATTATCCTCCGTGCTCTCAAGGCGATGGTATGACCCAGTTCCATACCATCGCCGAGGTGACGGCGCTCATGCCGCTCATGGCGCCCTCATCGCGCTCCCATGGCGATCTCTTGGCGCTCTCACCGCGCTCTGGCCAATTTCATTTCGCAGAGAGAGCGCCGTCTAAGTGGTATGGGGGTATTACGCACAGTACGCACCGTTACGTACAGGGCACGCGCGTCGCCCGTATTGGCTCGTACGGGGGTGAATCCACAGCCCGAACGCAGAGAAAGTTTTACATGCACGTAAAGTGCCACGACGTGTCTGCGTGCTACGTGTCTACGTAGGCGGTACTCACCACTTAAGCCTTGGTCACAACCCGCCACACGCGCAACTGCTACCGCAACTGCTGACTACGTGCAAAACGTGGGCAAATTTTGGTGATCCGTAAGTGGTGCGTACCACCTCCGTACGGAATGTAACGGATTTGGGAGCACGCAGGCACGTCGTAGCACTTTATGAATGAATGAATGAATGAATGAATGAATGAATGAATGAATGAATGAATGAATGAGTGAGTGAGTGAGTGAGTGAGTGAGTGAGTGAGTGAGTGAGTGAGTGAGTGAATGAATGAATGAATGAATGAATGAATTTTTATTTACGTGTCTTGCGACTTTTGTCGAAATGAATGGCAGTATCTGAGAATCCTGATGTGTTAGCTAGCCCGGCAAGACAGCCCAGATGGACTGGCAAGGCCAGGTACCCAGCCTTTTCCGTACACCTGAGCATTGAAACTCCTCGCTTCACAGTCAATAAGTTTTTAGCCTTTATCCCCGTTGTCTTACCTTATGAGCATATAACGTCGCAGTCTGTTAGTCAACAGAATTATCTTCACATATACATTAGCTTTGTGTAGTAACGGAGCTTTTGCCAAAACAGTACAGAATGAAGATAATTGTTTATTGTTGAGGTATGGCGATTAATTGTTTATTGTTAAGGTATTACGTAGGCCACTCGCAATGCTGAGAAAACTTAAATCAAGTACAGGTAAGTACAATGCTATTTATAGGAGAGTATCTAATATGTTGGTTTGTTGACTAGCTGATTGTTGACAATTTTGAAGCAATTTGACAACAATAATGTTACGACACACCACACACAAGTTAAATACACCAACTTTATTTAAATAGTATCCTTTATTGGTGTGGATAACCAGAATGAATAATAGAAAGGCCACATTTACGCTGGAGCAAATACAAAATATTTCAGTCATACCCCTCCCCATTAAATTTAAATGGACTGTTACAAACTCACACCTGTGCAAAAGTAGAACAAGATTATTTCTGTCCAAGGAAAGTTACATGCCAAGTCATCCACGTTTAAAATGAAGCCTTCCTAACATTTCACCAATTAAAAAACGTTGTTCTCGCTAGTCAAGAATGGACTTTTCCATCTGCCTCATGCCCGAAAACTATTATTTTCGCAAAATTACGGACATTTTGTGTAATCATACCTATCCAATACTCCCCTCTTCAAGAAAAAATTCTTCCAGTTAGGTAGAAGAAGAAGAAACATCATGAAAAACAATATATTTCAGCCATACCATTGTATGACCGAACTATATTAATAAAAATACTACTTTTTTTCTCCTAGATTTCTAGATACAACAACAAAATTGAATCACCAGTGAAAAGTTACAGGTTCTGAGATTTGTTACAATACTACAAATATGAAAAAGTGTAAAAACTACGACCTATATTACTGGACAGGTGTAAATTCGTAAATTCGTAATTTTTTTTTTATATTTTAGACTTTGTACAATACATTGCTCTTCTACTAGAGTTCCAGACTTAGGCCGTCCATAATTATCACACAGAACAACACTCTTTCCCTGTTCTTGGTAGGGCAATCATTCATAGAATCAAAGTTGGAACAAATGAATTATTAAAGTTAAACATTGCAAATACAACAATGACACCGTCAATAAAAAAGTTACAAATTCTGAAATAGTTATTACCACAATTATTACAATACTACAAGTTCAACATGACAAACTACAACTCATTTTGAAACAGACTCAACATTGTTGCATCTAGAATAAAACTTTATATCTTTGTACCTTCTGCAGTACATTGCTCTGCTACTAGAGTTCTAGACTGAGATAGTCCATGATTATACATTGTATACTTTACACAGAATGATAAAACAATCTTTCCATCATTTATTATACGGCAATCATTAAAGTTAGAACAACTATTAAAGGCAAACTTTGCAAAATATAACCATGACACCATCCCTAATCACAAGGTAAAGATTCTGAAATAGTTATAACCACAATTGTTACAATACTTTAAATTAAAAATGAAAAACTACAGCTGATGTCACTGGTGCAAAATCTCATTCATTTTGAAAAAAAAAACCCTCAATATTGATGCCTTTGAAATGAAACTTTACAACTTGTATCTGCAGTACATCGCTCTGCTGCTAGAGCTCTAGACTTAGATCGTCCATAGTTATACATTGTATACGTTACACAGAATAACAAAACACCTTTTTCCTCTTCTCGGCAGTTCTGTGATTATAGGAATAACAATAACTGTTTAAATGACTGTTCCTGCACAGTATGGCTTGTCAAATCTAATATTTGACTCGTTTACAATTGTTACAAAATATTACACAATAAAAGGCTCTCAACCAAAACTTTTATATATAGTTCAAGCAACTTTTGCAAATGAATTGTCTCATCGTCTCATTACTATGTCCTAGTAAATGACAAGGTACAAAAAAGTTACTAAATGTACAGCATGAACAGTGTAAGCCATCATGGACATCTGCATCCTTGTCTTCAGAAGTTTATTTAAGCCACACCTGAATTTAATTTGAAGGATCAAATATTTGTAGGTGTTTCACATGAAAATTTTAATAAAAATGCAGAGCCGGAAGGCTCTGCATCGTGTATCTATCGTGTTTCCTACAGAACATTTAGCTGCGAGCCAGTCGGGCCTGCGCCAAATGATGGATTTTAAGCATCCAAGTATTTAGTCACGGCCTGAGACTGACCCTGACTGTTCTGACTGATCATCATCACAAGTCATTACAGTACCTGTGGTGTTTGTGTTGAATTCAGAGGCCCGACACTGACCCTACTCATTGTCCCTACTCACTACAACCTACGACACTGACCCTACTCACTACAATCTTGTTGTAGTGCAGGTCCAACTCTTGTAGCTGGGGCAGGTTTGCAAATGTACCAGAAGGAATGGTAGTTATCTGGTTGCTTCTTAGGATCAACACCTCTAGTTCGGGAAGTTTTGTAAATGTACCAGAAGGGATGGCAGTTATCCTGTTGTGGTACAGGTCCAACTTTTGTAGCTGGGGCAGATATGCAAAGGTACCAGAAGAGATGGTAATTATCCTATTGAATCCTAGGTACAGATATTGTAGCTGTGGAAGATTTTCAAATGCGCCAGCTTCAATCTGTTTTATCTGGTTGTGCATGAGGCACAGTGTATGCAAATTCTTATACTGTAACAGGTCAGACTGTTTCACACTTGTAATATAATTACTACGTAAAATAAACTTAGAGATGGATTTTCGCAGGTTCTGAGGAATGCTGCTGAAGTCCCTTCTGCAGGGTGATGATGGCCATCTACAGGTGCAGTCTATCGATGGTGGTTCATAGTCAGCGTCTGGCATGTTGGGCTCCTTCAGGATGATCAGAAGGAAAATCAGCAAGTGTCGCAGCTTTCGTCCCATGGTGCCCTGCCACCTGAACAGAACAGCAAGTTCCTCAGTAACGCCACACCGACTTTCTGACTTATGTTTTTTTGGTGACGCCTCCTAGCGTATTATGTAGCCAATTGCAAAAAAATCTAAGACCTGGCACGCGTATGCAAGGAAGTCAATATTCTGTTTTTTTCACGATAACTTGAGAAGCTATGGATGGATTGTCATGAATTCGAAACTTGGCAGGTGGTGGGACATAGAGACTGTTTACAATTATATATAGCCAAATTTTTTAAAAACTCAGCCGTTTGGGTACAATAGACCCCTTTCCAATACCGGCGCCATTTTGAAATCCGCTCTCGCGACAGCACGATCCGGCGCGAGCGCGCGAGATCTGAACTCAGGCGGTAAGAAATCCCGCTTGCCGTGCGTTGACAATGGCATCTTCGTTCGAAACTAACTATCGTTACAAATCTATCGCCATGGCAATTATTTTTAGTTGCCAGCTGAATTGTGAGGAGCTTACAATTGGTTGGGTTGAATTGCAAGGGTCTGGATCGGCCACCATTCGGCGCTAACTCAGGTTTAACCCAGAGCGTATTTTTAACGTGCATAAGGTGTGGCTTTGCTCGGATCTCAGAATGTAAAGAGAAAATACCAGCTGAAAAATCATCATATAGCAGAATTTGTTTTCAAACAGAAGTTGAAAAGTGCGGTGTCTTTTTGGATTCATGGAATTGAGGTGCTCTTTTGGATGAAGAGAAATGCGGTGCTGTCATGGACAGCATTCAAGAAGAATGAGTGCCTTTTTGGATTAGGAGAAGAGTGAACTTCAAAATAAAATGTCCAATCTTTGTTCATCAATCAATTGTTCGCGGGCTTCACGGTAGAAGCATGCATATGGCGGCCGTAGACAGCTGCCTCCAGAGGCTTCTGTCAGAAGCAAGGAGTCTCAGGTGTCCTTTGTCGGATACTTTAAAACTTTATTTGACTTCTGTAGCTTGATAGCAAAACAAAAACTTTCATCTCAACAATCAGACATAACAGCTCCGCCTCCTACACAGTCGGATTGCTGGTTCACAAAAGCAAGGGGAAGAAAATGTAGTCAGGCTCAAATTTTTCTCCCATTTTGCTCAGGTTGCTTTCACGTCTTTCTGGCTCTACCTACACCTTCACAAAAACTCAGCCGAATGATGAGAAAAATTAGCACTTGTCTTTGATATGTTTCTCATTGTACTTCTGAAATATCATTACGAACAGTCGTAAATAGATTGTTATTTTTTGGGCGACGTCTCAGGGGGGAGCCTAATGGTACAGTATTGTGTGCAGTTCGCAAGGATTCTAGAAATTGTACAGGCATTTTATCCTCAGGCATGGAATCTCCACAGAAATGTCCCAGCTCTGTTTGTTAGCATGCCCACATTCCTGGAAACCCTTGGGAGAACCTGTCTGCCGGATTCCGGGGCTCGTTCGCTGTTCACCCAGGGAAGAGTAGGGTACAAGGCGTCCTCAAAATTATGAAATCATGGCAGTGCCATGCAAACAATAACCCTAACAGCAACCACCGTCGCCATGGCAATCATCCATCGCAGTGCCTCCTGAATTGTGTTGTAGTTTGCAATATGAACAACTGTCTAAAACATTTGACCGCTTTAGCATTGACAGTATCATGTGATCATTCATCTTTAAAATATTGTACTCATGATATCTGATAGTGATATAGACATACATTGAAAAGAGAGCAAGGAAAGTTAACATACAAATACTCTTCGGAGGTAAGAATTTGAAACTCAATTTTACAACCGTTGCTGCTACAACTAAATGTTATCTTGAGCAAGATGTAAGAAATCCTTAAACGTTTTCTGACAGCCGGGCTCTCTGACATCTATCTATCTGCCCTTGCCGACAGTATGAAAACAACACAATCTTCCATCCACCCCAAGGCCACTCTAATTTTTGTTGTTTTTAGATTTTTAAAGAAAAAATATGAAGCGATGGGGCGAAATAAAAAAAAAAAAGACCAAGGCACCACATGATAGCCGGAAATGTTAGAATATGATCCATGAAGTGAACATACCAGGCTGGTTTATAATTAAACAATAGATTAACTTTTAATGAAACTTGCATTGTTATATTGAAAAAGTTTAACAACTAGGAAGAAAAGGACTTTCTTCAACCGCTGGGGCCAAAACATGTCTTTCATTGAGCATTTTGCAGTTGATTTAGAGCCAATTTTTTTGCAAATCAGAAAAATGGACAAGGCGAATCAGAGAAATAACAAATTAAATTGGTGTGGCCTAACATCTGCGTACTAAGAGTTGTTAGGTGTTGCAGACAGTCTTAGAACATCCTTTAAGCTGTACTGATTATCCATTGGAAGTCACGCACCTTTCAAGCCAATCAAAATAGGTTAAGTTGATCCCTTCCGGACAGGAACTCGTGTAGAAATACCTGTGGCACAGGTACGTTGCTGTTGTTCTTGCAGGGTGTGTCTGCCTCCCTTGGTAGTAGATCCGAAAATGCGACAAACAACCTAAGATTAGTCTTACGTACATGAGGGGGTTGATTGTCTGAGCGATGGTTCCTAGAAAAGAGATTAGTCAGTGTGTTTTCAAGAAGAAGAAGAAGAAGGAAAGCTAGTCAGGTGCTTTTTTTTAAGATGGGAGGTGCGTTTTGGATAAAGCGAAGTCAGTTGCTTGAGTGAAAAGACGCGCAGTGCTTATGTGGATTTAGGGGATTTCGTTTCTTGTGCGGACAAAACAAGGACATATTGGTGCTTTTTGGGATCAGGAGAACAATCAAAAGTCCAATCTCTTGTCTGAGACCTGTGGGCAGCAGCAAAGCACAAGCTTTCATTTTCTCGACATTTCATTGTGAACTAAAAGGTTGGATGTTGGATTGGACACTAGGAAGTTGGATGCTACTAACTTTGATTTAAAACTAAGACAAGAATTCGGAGATCTCATACCTCCATGAAATTTGTAGAGTTTTTGTAAATGTTATTTATGGCTTTCTGAACTCAAATAACAATATTTTGCGTGTGGAATTCCTATCTTTTATTCCATTTTCATAAGAACTTAATGCAAAGTTGTACATATCATAATCGGTACATATTAGAGCCAAAAGTGCACAAAGTGAACTCAAATTGTCAAAAGTACATAAATGCAACTCAAAAGTATATGAAGTCAAATGAACTTAAACATGTAAGCGAGGAAAGAGAAAACCAAAGGAAGAGTTTATGAATAAATGTTTTTACGTTTTTTACGTTAAAATGTTTTTAAGCTTGAGGAATATATAATGCAATTTCCAAAACACACTCATTAAATAACCAGTGTAGTTTTGTTTCATCTCTTTTCCATATGATATTGGGTTTCTTTATGAATATTTTCTCAAATAGTACTTTAAGTGCATGTAAAACTTGCGTGTGGGCTGCGGAATCACCCCCCCCCTCCGTACTAGTCAGTACGGGCGACGCGCGTTTGGTGTACGTATCGGTACGTACTATACCTAAGAAGCACATGTAAGTACGGCCTGCATACGGTAAAGTGGCAATCGCACAGAGATCGTACATTGTAAGCACGTACAACTGACTTACCACTTGCGCAACGAACGATTCACATTGACGCAACCGCTCACGGCCAGACGTGGTGTGCAGACCACATGCTTACACCTTGCGAAACCGTGTGAGTGACGTGTGAGTGACGTGCGTTGACGTACTGCTCATGCCAGTCCTTCCCCACGTTTTCACAAAAACTTAGCAGACGTGGCCTCCCAAAAATGCGTACGGACGAAAAGCACGCACGGCGGGTTGTGACCGAGGCTTTACGGATTCCAAAAATTTGCCCACGTTTTGCATGTAGACAGCACGCAATTGCACGTGTGGCGGGTTGTGCCCCTGGCTTAAATCGTCGTTATAGGTTATAAACATCTGTTCAAACATTACAATTTTGTCGCTCAGAGTTTACAACGGACGTGTTCCAGTCCTGGTGATTTCTGACCCAGAGATGCTGAGAGAGATATTCGTCAAACAGTTCCACAAGTTCACTAACCGCGCGGTGAGTAAACACACCTGACTCATTTTACTTCAATGTGACTTCCATTGGGGGTTAATCCATTTGGTTATCACACGGGCTTCTAAATGTTCCATAGAAAAAATCGAGCGCATTTCGCCTGAAAATTTAAACAACGGATTCGGACTTTGGAATTTATGTTGGACTGGATTTTTTGTTGTTGTTTATGGACACCAAATTTTGGCACATTTCGCACTGAAAGATGTTTTTCAAGCCTTATGGTAGGCATAGATAAACTGCAACACGGTGTTGTCCGTATCACCCTCGGTCCCAGCCCTACCACGGGTTGGATCTCGACCGACTGACCGACCCTTGGTTGGGCTGGTACCTCGGGTGATACGGAATACACCGTGCTGTGTTCTATATTTACATGATTTTATCCCAGGCAATTCAGGCATTTTGCATGACTTTCCCTGACTACGCTCGGGTGTAAAACCACTGGTACTTGACTTCGGTTGTGGAGGCGGTGGGAGGAGAGGGATGGGCTCCGCCTTCCAAATTGATACCGTGCCCTTGACTCTGTATATAACGTTACCCACTGCTCCTGCGGCCTGAAAAACCTTTACCTTTAATAAATTTGTCCAATTGTATCTAAGGCCATGTTGATTTGATTATATGGATGACATCCTCTGGGAACCCCAAAACTGATGCGCGTGTGCGAATAAAAAAAAAGTTTGGCCAAAAAAAGTTCCTTTCATTATGAAATTTATGTGGTTTTGAAGGTTGAATAAATGATACAGAGTATGGTTTGGCGAATGATCTACTCGTCAAATTCATTTCTTTACATTTTCCTCTTTTTTGTTTGATTTTGGCATTCTACAACATTGGTATCATTTTCCAATGTTTTTTTTTCTCAACTTACAGCATATATTTTCTCATTTTCGAACTGTCTTGTACGATTTACAGTATGGTTCAAAACTTTTTTTTGGAAACGGCCAAAAATTCATGCGCGCGTTGATGTCTTCCATATAATCAAATCAACATTGCCTAATTGTAGCCAGAAGGGATGGCGCTGGACGTCAAGCCGCAGAGTCGCATGCTGACTCAGCTGTTAGACGAGGATTGGAAGAACGTGCGGAGTACCATCAGTCCGGCCTTCAGCGGGGGCAAACTTAAACAGGTACAAACATGGCTGCATGTCCAAACAGTCATCAGAGTCATCTCTGTATGTGGATTCAACGGTCCGATGCAGTTACTTATATGCATGTACTTGATTCATAATGTTTGTCACGATTCTTCTGTAAATTCATCTATCTAAACTATTTATTTATCTATCTCTGGAACGAACATGGTTGATTTCAAAGGGAGCCAATGAGAACAAGATACAAAGAAAGAAGCTAATGCAACATAAAATGATTATGCATAGAGGCCACACCAATTTAATTTGTTGGTTCTCGGATTTTTTCAGAAAAAATATGAAGCGACAGGGCGAAAAAAATAAAAATAAAAACAGGTGTAGGCATCCTATTATAGGCTTAAATGCTACAAAATGAGCCATGAAGCCAACACAAAAGGCTGGCCAGGGTTGAAATTTAAACATTGAATTTTGAACTTTTAAGCAAACCACTGCAATGATAGATGGGAAAACTGTAACATCTAGGAAGAAAAGGACTTTCCTCAACTGTTGGGGGGCAAAACATGAGCATTTTTCAGTTGATTCAGGACCAGATGCAATTTTTTTTTTTTTTTTGCAAATCAGAAAAAAACGAAGAGGCGAATCCGAGAACCAACAAATTAAATTGGTGTGGCCAGAAATACAAAATAAAATAAATTTAATAATCACTCAATTCAATCATAATGAAAAGATACATGTAAAACCTTCGATGAAGGTTAGACATCCAGGTAATACGATATGCCAAAAAACAGTTACTCAAGCAACTGGATATGATTTTGAAAACGTCAGACGTTTCAGCTAGTATCCACTAGCTTTCGTCAGTGACTGAGAGACCAGAGGGGAAAGCAGGTTTATATACACAACCTGTTGATTGATATGCAAATAAAGTGAAGACAAATTTTTGGAAGTCGAAAAAGGAACAAAAGTCAGACAAGTCAAGACAAGATGATGCAAATTAGTCTGAAAGCTCCTGTTATACAGGACAGGAGCTTAAGTGTTGTCTGTCCTCGGGGCTGGGAGTGCCAAATCCCAAGTGCCGGAAAGAATGTACAACCCCACCCTCAACAGGGAAGGGGGGCTACGGGTCGATCTTTCCGGCACTTGGGATTTGGCACTCCCAGCCCCGAGGACAGACAACACTCAAGCTCCTGTCCTGTATAACAGGAGCTTTCAGACTAATTTGCATCATCTTGTCTTGACTTGTCTGACTTTTGTTCCTTTTTCGACTTCCAAAAAAAATTTGTCTTCACTTTATTTGCATATCAATCAACAGGTTGTGTATATAAACCTGCTTTCCCCTCTGGTCTCTCAGTCACTGACGAAAGCTAGTGGATACTAGCTGAAACGTCTGACGTTTTCAAAATCATATCCAGTTGCTTGAGTAACTGTTTTTTGGCATACGTGTAATTGGTTAATGGTATTTGAGATGTTCAAAACTTTTTGAATTTATAGATTCTGATCATCAAAACGACATACATAATGTTGTAGGTGTTATGAACCAAATAAACGCAAGTTACGCAACAGACATACAGTATAATACAAAATATTCCACTAGACACTAATGGTTTGATCTTGTCTCGGCAGATGACAGAAGCTATGAACAGTTGTGCCGACCTGCTGGTGGGGAATTTTGGCAACTTTGCAGAAAAAGGAGAATCCTTCGACACAAAGGAGTAGGTATTGACCCTCTTTTTTATCCGTGTGTGATCATCATTTAATTTGCACCATTTTATGTAAAACAATTGCTAAATAGAAAATATTTGACACCCTATACTTTAAAGATAAAAGATAGTTCTGATAGTTGGAAGAGATATGTTCTGTTATGTTTTCCCAGTATTCCTCTCACTAAACTATATCCTGTTTTTTGTCCACAAAAATTATCCACTATACAGAAAGGTAACAAATGCAAATGCACAATGTTTACCTTCGCATATGGTCTGTTCTCTTAATTCGTACTAAAATACATCCATATATATGGTCAGACAGGAGTATAAATCCCTCCTACTATAAAACTGCAACATTATGTAACCCAACACCAGTTACCATGGTGAGAGACATCAACAAATCAGGTCGTTGGCCAGGTCAGAGGTCAGTGTTTGGAACGGAAGAAGAAGAGGAAACGTAGAAAAACAATATATGTTTTCCTTCAGTAAACATAAAAAATTAATATAGATTTCAACAATTGGGAGAGAATGAATGATATGTCACCCCCTTCTTTCTAGACTAACAGGTGCATTCACCACTGACGTCATCGCCCGGACAGGGTTTGGTTTGGACGTTGATTCCCAGCGGAACCCACAAGACCCGTTTGTCGTCTACTCAAAAAAGGCTTTCAGTTTTAACTTCTTGAATCCACTAATCTGGCTGTTTTGTAAGTTTCCCATTACATTTTTATATTTCTTATGTACAATAACTTTAAATCTTGAATTTCAGATGCCTTTGATGCTTTATGCTACTATTAGATGCAAATGGAAAATGCATTCAATTTTAATGACTTTGGAGTGAAATCGAAATAAACCACCCCTAGATTCGGTTATGCAGTCCATACCATGTACCATTTTGGTGCAGTTATGCTTCATTTTGGTGAATGTTTAAGATGTTTTATTATTTCTGCCATTGAATGTTCTATTTTCAAAATAGATTCATCATGAAAATTGTTAAATAACTACACATTGTTTATCCACCAGTTACATACAACCAAAAGTTCATTTCTTAACTTATGTTCTTATCATGTACTCTCATGATTGAAAATCGGTTTGTAGATCAAGTCTTTTTATTCAATGTAATTGATACATATAATCTGTCCCTCATTTTATCTCTCCAGTCATGTTTCCCAGTGTCATGAAGCCAATTTTGGAGAAGTTTAACTACAACTTTATGGCCAAGGATGTTACTGACTTCTTTTACAACATACTTGAGCAGGTTATGGGGATGAGGCAGAGTGGACATGTAAGTGCCCGAATCTGATCTAAATAAAAGTTGTGTGGCGTAATGGCAGAGTGCTCGACTTAGAATCAAGAGGTCCCGGGTTCGAGTCCTGATATGTTACCGATCTTGTGCCCTTAGAAAAGGCACTTTACACAACTTTCCTCACTTAACTCAAGTGAAAATGAGTATTGTCTGTCCTGTATTTGTTCTATTTGTGGGACACAACACCCGCAACAGCTGCCTTTGTTCCACTTGTATTGTACTGTAAGTTACAATTTCATTAAATCAAATCAAATCAGACACAGAACATGCAGTTTTTACCTCCGGGGAGGAGACATCCTTCCACGGAAGGGTTTTGTGAGAGATTTAGATTTTCATGTTCGCAGCTGTTTCTCGCGTTTGGGTGGACGGATTCTTTTGAGACTCGGTATAATGTTTTGCTATTGGGCTGCAGATGATGCACGTTCTTTTGTTTTTATTGTATATGTGTTTTCGGGCGTGAAAATGGTGCCTTTTGGTGGCCCCAAAACACCCCTTTGAGCGTGAAAGTGGTCGCGACCGTTGACCTTTGGCGTGTTTGAGCTATTCTCGGTCTGGTCCACATATATGACCCCTCACACAGAGGGGTGTCTGGTCTCGATAAATTCTTTGTTTAAAACCCTATATAAAAATATACAATAAAAAACCCGGAGGTATAAAATCTCAGATTTTACTTGTTATGGAATAAAGTTTGTTTGTATTTTAAGGGTCGTGTGGACTTCATGCAGCTGATGATGGACGCTCACAAGGATGATGACGTGGACAGCAGTGACACCCAAGAGGGCAAAGTGCAAGGAACTAAGAAACGTATGTCTGTCACCTCTCGTATTCTTGAACAAATTCCAGTTTGTATTTATGATCCTTATTCATATTTTGCATTCCACTCCAATTTTACTACGTGGACTAACAGGTATAGGAGGGAAACATATCATTCTGTGTACAGTTTTGTCTTCTCCTCCTCCTGCGATTTGGTCAAATAAATTTAATTCTCTTGTGCCAAATGACCTGAAACTCATTATGAAGTTAAATAAGGTACAGTGGGCAAATAGTCATGCACTCGTAGTCAGTTTGATCATTTTCAAATCCATGTTTTCTTTTTCATTTTCATACCAAAATTGTCCTCAGCACTGGTCTATTAAAATGTTGTAAAATTTGGTATAACCAATCACTTCAAAATGATTTATTTCAGCATATTTCTCCCATTTTCAGACCCAAAAATTTACCAAATTTTGCACAGGCATACCTTTCATATTATAGATGGGGGAGGAGTAATGTTGAAGATCCCTTTTTTGCATAAGGATTATTTTCGGAAGAGTCCATTGTTGTGTATGGGGGTCAAATTTGGAAAATACCAATTTGAAGTAGGGTGATGTTGGGTTTGATATACTCCATATATAGGCTGGTCCATTTCTGCAAAAGGTTCTTCAGAGCACAGGGAGGGAGTGAAATATGCTGTATTTGCTTGCGTATGTTGTCTTTGCAATAGGAAGGTTGTTTTTGGCGACGCCTCAGGGGGGAGCCTAATGGTACAGTATTGTGTGCAGTTTGCAAGAATTCTAGGAATTGTACAGGAATTTTGTCCACAGGCATGGAATGTCCAGAGGAATGTCTCCCAGCTCTGTTTGTTGACATGCCCACATTTCTGGAAACCCTTGGGAAAACCTGTCTGCCCCGGATGCCCTACATGTACTTTCTGTGACACTGGGGCTTGTTCATTATACACTCAGGGGAGGGGAGGGTACCAACTCAAAATCATGAAATTATGGCAGTGCCATGCAAACAATGACCATAACAGCAACCACCGTTGCCATGGCAATGTATGTTTTCATTGCCGGTCTTGTGCCATGATTCTGATTCCAGCCCTGAGTAAAGACGATGTTGTGGCGAACGCGTTTCTGCTGTTTCTCGCTGGTTACGAGACGACGGCGACCGCCATGGCATTCACCCTGTACAACCTGGCACTGCACCAGGAGGCACAGGACAGGGCCAGGCAGGAGATCAAACAAGTCATGGAGGGCAGGGTACGTTGCATTCTGAAACATCCTCCATTCCCTTGAAAACATGATATTTAAGAGTGAATGTCTGTAAGGTTCAAACAATGGTGGCAGGGGTCAAAAAATCGATTTGGCTCAAACTTTGCACAGTGATAGTACTTGGCCCACAACCCCTCAAAATAGCTTTCTTTCCGGTCAGCACCGATCGTTGCCATGGTAACGGGCCAAACAAGTTTCGGGGCCATTTTCCCTGATTTAGACATGTGAAAAACATGAAATTTGGCATAGTTTAAGGCACGATTACGAGCAAGTGCTTTAATATTATGAAAAAACCAAGTATGGACCTAAAAGACCAACTAACCCGCTATTCTAGAATAGCTTTGAAATTTTCAAGAAGTTCGTTTAAAGGACCTGGGCAACCCTAACACAATACAGTGTTTGAGGCTTATGAAAAAGCGTTATTTCTGCCCAATTTCGAAGTGCTGTAAGTCCAAAGATGGTGATTTTTTTTGCTTCAAATTTAAATCATAGATACATAAACATATGTGCTATAAAATGCATGGTTGCAAACTTTGGGCACTTCTTTGGTTGTCACGTGGTTGTCCTTAGAAGTAGGTCAAATTTTGAATTTGAGGGAAAATATGATTTTCAGCCATGTTCAGGATACTATATCTACAAAACAAAGAAAGCAATCTGATGAAGTCTTTTGCCCAAAGTAACACTAGGTCTTGTCTATTGATTGAGTACTTGTGGAGATTGGGTCCTTGTGTCGTTGGTGTGCACTTGTCCCTCAAAGTAGGCTATATTTTGGACATGTACAGAAATTGACATATTCGGCTATGTTTAGAGCTCTAGAAATAACAAAGTAGGATGTCATTTGAATTCAATCTTTGCAGGGAAGTACATATATGTATTGTGTATCAAATGAATACTTGTGGAGGTTGGGGTCTTGTGTGGTTGGTGTGCACTTGTCCCTAAAAGTAGGCCATGTTTTGGACGTACAGAAATTGACATATTCGACTATGTTTAGAGCTCTAGAAATAACAAAGTAGGATGTCATTTGAATTCAATCTTTGCAGGGAAGTACATATATGTATTGTGTATCAAATTAATACTTGTGGATGTTGGGTTCTTGTGTTGTTGGTGTGCACTTGTCCCTCAAAGTAGGCCATATTTTGGACATGTACAGAAATTGACATATACGGCTATGTTTAAAGCTCTAGAAAGAACAAAGTTAGATGCTATTTGACTTCAACCTTTGCGGGGAAGTACATATATATGTATATATATATATATAGTGTATCAAATGAATACTTGTGGAGGTTTGGTCTTGTGTCGTTGTTGTGTACTTGTCCCTAAAAGTAGGCCATATTTTGGACATGTACAGAAATTAGCATATACGGCTATATTTTAAGGTCTAGAAATGACGAAGTAGGATGCCATTTTAATTCAATCTTTTTAGAGAAGTACATATATGTATTGTTTATCAAATAAGGGCTTGTGGAGGTTGGGGTCTTGTGTCGTTGTTGTATACTTGTCCCTAAAAGTAGGCCATTTTTAAGAGTAAATGTCTGTAATGATCAAACAATAGTGAGCGGGGTCAAAAATCGATTTTGCTCATATTTTGCACAGTGATAGTACTTCGCCCACAACCCCTTCAAATAGCTTTCTTTCCGCTAAAAACCCATTGTTGCCATGGCAACAGCCCATTCAAGTTTTGGGGCCATTTTGACAGATTTTTGCGTCTCTACAACACGGAAATTGGTAAAGTTTAGGACGCGGTCACCGCCAAATGTTTTAACGTAACGACAAATACTTCAGGATATTATTAGACCAATGCATTAACTTGTAAGAAATAGGTGTGAAGTTGATGTACAGGCAGATTTCAGTCTTTTGGCAACCTCGAAGTAGGTCATTTTCCGCACTTGTCCCCAAATTTGGATTTTGGGCTGTTTTTGAGCTGATGAAAATACCAAAGTGAATTTATTTTCAGACCCGTTCTTCTACCATGTGTTAGTTATAGTATTGGCTATCACATGGGTGATTTTGAGGGCTTCCTTTTTTGTTCATGTCGTATATGCCTATTTCTGTAAATGTTTAAAATATGGCCTACTTTTAGTGACAAGTATACAACAATGACACAAGACCCCAACCTCCACAAGTATCCATTTGATACACAATACATATATGTACTTTCCTGCAAAGATTGAATTCAAATGACATCCTACTTTGTTATTTCTAGAGCTCTAAACATAGCCGAATATGTCAATTTCTGTACATGTCCAAAATATAGCCTACTTTGAGGGACAAGTGCACACCAACGACACAAGAACCCAACCTCCACAAGTATTCATTTGATACACAATACATATATGTACTTCCCTGCAAAGATTGAATTCAAATGACATCCTACTTTGTTATTTTTAGAGCTTCAAACATAGTCGTATATGTCAATTTCTGTACGTCCAAAACATGGCCTACTTTTAGGGACAAGTGCACACCAACCACACAAGACCCCAACCTCCACAAGTATTCATTTGATACACAATACATATATGTACTTCCCTGCAAAGATTGAATTCAAATGACATCCTACTTTGTTATTTCTAGAGCTTCAAACATAGCCGTGTATGTCAATTTCTGTACATGTCCAAAATATAGCCTACTTTGAGGGACAAGTGCACACCAACGACACAAGGACCCAATCTCCACAAGTACTCAATCAATAGACAAGACCTAGTGTTACTTTGGGCAAAAGACTTCATCAGATTGCTTTCTTTGTTTTGTAGATATAGTATCCTGAACATGGCTGAAAATCATATTTTCCCTCAAATTCAAAATTTGACCTACTTCTAAGGACAACCACGTGACAACCAAAGAAGTGCCCAAAGTTTGCAACCATGCATTTTATAGCACATATGTTTATGTATCTATGATTTAAATTTGAAGCAAAAAAAATCACCATCTTTGGACTTACAGCACTTCGAAATTGGGCAGAAATAACGCTTTTTCATAAGCCTCAAACACTGTATTGTGTTAGGGTTGCCCAGGTCCTTTAAACGAACTTCTTGAAAATTTCAAAGCTATTCTAGAATAGCGGGTTAGTTGGTCTTTTAGGTCCATACTTGGTTTTTTCATAATATTATAGCACTTGCTCGTAATCGTGCCTTAAACTATGCCAAATTTCATGTTTTTCACAAGTCTAAATCAGGGAAAATGGCCCCGAAACTTGTTTGGCCCGTTACCATGGCAACGATCGGTGCTGACCGGAAAGAAAGCTATTTTGAGGGGTTGTGGGCCAAGTACTATCACTGTGCAAAGTTTGAGCTAAATCGATTTTTTGACCCCTGCCACCATTGTTTGATCCTTACAGACATTCGCTCTTAATAACATGAAGTGCGTGTAATGTAAACAAACATGGCTGACTCTTGAACACACTCATATTTTGTCACTTCTACTTCCGAATCCCAAAATGACATTTATTTGTAATGGAGTAGGGTTGATTCAACAACAAACGACCAGAAAATGTCCTTTTTGTGGAAGCTTCTGGATGAATGAATTAATAAACTGGTGTGTTACGCCTAAAGGCGGTTTACCGGTTATGCGAAACAAACAAACAAAACAAACAAACAAAATGAATGGATGATAGTTATGATGACATCGTTGTTTTACAGGACCTAGTGAACTATGAGGCTGTCCACAGCATGCCGTATCTGGACATGTGTATCAGCGAGACTCTACGCATGTATTCTCCTGCTGCCAAGTAAGCTTCACTGCACGAAAAGTGTGATAAGGCCATGATAATTGTATGGACTCAATTGTATGGACTGATTTGCTTCCTTTAAAAAAAAGTTTTCGACCATACTGTAATTGTACAAACTGCTGTAAAATGTGCAAATATATGATGTGAAATGGCAAAAAAATATTGGAAAACAAGACAAATGTCGTAGAATGCCAAAATCAAGTCCAAAGAAAGAAAAGAAATTGGTAAGAAATGAAAATGAAAAGTCAATCATTATATATAAGCGCCGCCATCGAACATAAAATGATTAACAAAGATATAATGCTACATAAAAATAACACAGAAATGTACACAAAATTGGACATACAGATCAGAACTGACCTGCCGAGCTGCTGCCGAGCTTGGCGTGCTTCTCAGCACCACGGAAGGTTCCAAGTGTCTGCAGTGCCGTCTCATCAGTTAGACGCCTCCCTTCCTCGACGTTTCGCCCCGTTCTGCCTAAGACGTCTCTGGGGGGTGGGGCAACGGAGCAGGCGTCCCTGCTCCGCTTCAGGCACTGTCGCCACTTCTCTGGAAGGACTTCCACGCCTTATCCTTTCTCCTCAGCCACAACACGAAACTGCTTCTTTCTGCTTCTTCAGACACCTGTCTAGTGAGCTTTGTCTGGGCTTTTCCCCTGATGTTGAAGTCCCTGCACAGACGCATGAAGGAAGTCCCTACAAACAATACAAAGCAGACATATTGGGGACAAATTAGATTTAACTAGATGCGCTGTCCCACACCCCGTTCCCGTGACATTTCAAGGACTCAAGTGCATTGTGCTAAATGTTGTAAATCAGGAGGGTATGAAACGGTTACTTTTAGTAAATGAAATCTTAGGTAAGACACATAATTCCTGTGTTTCTCCAGCAATGGCCGTGTTGCAGGGGAAGAGGTCAAGCTGAAATGGCTGACCATCCCAAAGAACACGCTGATTGTCATTCCCATTCTTGGGATCCACTACGACCCAGAGCGCTGGCCGGAACCAAACAAGTTCATCCCTGAAAGGTACAGTCCGTATTATGGCTCAGAACTCTAACATCATGTTGACCACATTAAGCAGTAGCGACATTACTATAGCTGCAGTACGTACAAATCAGATCCGGTCATTGTTGCGTATGGTCACCGAAACTTTGGCGTTTGAGGGGCAAAAACATTTAAAATGCATGAAAAGCAACATTTTGATTGCATTTAATGTACGACAACATCGTGAAAAATAGGAAAGATAGTAAAGACAAAAAGATAAGACAGCACAAAGTCAGATTCGAACCCGGTTCAAAAAAGGATCCTAAAACCCTCGAAACATCATAGTGACTTGACTCAGTCTAAAGTTTGGCATGATATGACATTGACCGTTTCAAATGGCAACGACCGTTTACAAGACAAAATTCATGCGTATCGAAAGCCCAGAAAATTCTAGACGGTCGAATACACAGTTCTTCCCTGGTACAGCTATCCCCCGAAAAGAAACCGCCACGCTCTAGCTTGCATGCTCGGCCAGCTAGGACGTCTATGGAGGATGTTTAAAGTTAAAACTTTTGGTCCAACACAAAAAAGTTTTCTCACCTAGAGCTTTCGACCAGTCAGTCTGGTCTTCCTCTGAGTCAGTAGACTGACCCAGTGAAGCTTGTCACGTGGCTTCTTTGAAGTGTGACGTCAACACTGGGTCAAAGGTATCTGGTAGACGATGTCGGCCCCCGTCACGGTTAAAGAAGTGAAGGATGGTGGGCCATGGAGGATGTTAATGTGCCATCGTACTTTGCATCAGTTGGATCTACCAACCATTAGTTTTTTTTTATATTCCAACATATAATCACAAGACGTGGTGACGGCACACATTTTTTTCAACTTATATTAATGTCGCTGTAGGTTCACCAAGGAGGAAAGAGAGAAGAGGGACCCGTATGACTGGCAGCCGTTTGGGGCGGGGCCGAGGAACTGTATCGGGATGCGGCTGGCGATGATGGAACTGAAGGTCGGACTGGCCAAGGTGCTGATGAAGTACCGCATCGTCACCGGACCGGACACTGACGTACGTACCGCATCCAGTTTAGCACGTCGGCAGAACGTACTGCATCCGCGTGAAACCCGTAATGTATTGTGCATAGCACTTCAACATGATGTCTCATATAATAAGGTCTTATGCGCGCATATAAGGTTAACGTCCCGTCTGTAGTTTCAAAATGTTATGTACGAAAAGATTTCGTCTGCAACAGGTAAAATTCTTATGACCAAAAACCCAACGAAATCCGTCAAAAATCAGGGTTTTGCACAGGCACAGTAATTGTTCTGCCGACGTGCTATTCAGTACTTTTGTTGATATGGTTTGAAGCATTCTGTACGTATTCATGAAAAGCTTAAATCAGCCTGCAGTCCGCCTTTCACTGAGTTTATGAGGGAAGAGGTAATTCAGACAAAATATGTCAAAAAGATAAAATTTACATCATTTAAAGTCCTAATAAATATCTGTGCACGTATTTTACTCATACACGGTACAAAAACATACATGTGCATGTATTATAAGACTGAGAGCTTATATATGCCATATAGGTCGTGTCCGTTTGTTTCTGAGGGCCGTTAATTATAGGATTAATGACCCGCCCGTACAAGTCATACATGCAATATATCTCTCCCCATCACAAATTTAAAATAGCTCGGTTACTTTGTTTCTTGTTACGTTGAATGTTGACTTTGATGTGCTTTTCTTAGATTCCATTGAAGATCATGAAGTACAAGCAGTTCCCCACCCCTGAGAACGGGATCCGGCTGAGGGCGGAGCCGCTGTGTCCTGGAAGTGACTGATCCATTTTGGTTCCCGGAAAAGAAAGACCGGGGCATTTTCTATCATGCTTCGATTCCATAGAATGGTACATTTAGGAAACTCAAACATATATACACAATTCAATCTGACAACAGACTCGCAGGCAACCTTACTGGATGCCCGAATTGCTCTGTGGTCAACACAAAATATCGTTAAAATATGCTGTTAAAAGGTATTATTGTTAAAACATTATTGATTACACATTGATAAAATTTATATCAATTATAGATATTCCTCTGCTTAAGACATTACGCAGTTCCGGAGTTGTAGTTAGTTTGACAGTCAATATGCATATTTCAAATCGTCACATTGGGCAGTAATAAGAGTTCGGTAAAAAGGTACAACAACAACATTAGGAATGAATCACCTTTACATTGTCCTTTCAGTGGACACTCTGTTGCACTATGTATTTGTAGGTTATGTGTTATTTAGTAGGTTAACCATGTAGGGCAAAGCGCTGTTTCTAAAGCGTTCACAGCATGTCACATAGTAACAAATTGATGACATTCCAGTTTATGAAAGTATAGCATTGATGTGAAGTTGAACTTAACGGTGCACACCCCAGTTCTTCCACGACCACATTGGGTCCACAACTCGGGTATAGTCAAGGTTTGGGACTTTTTGCCAGCACCAGTCTTTTCTGCCAGAAATGTTTTTCTATGGGATACGCCTACACCAAAAATTCCCAATTTTGTGCAGTAATTTTGGGGTGAAAATAAATGAATGTTTTTTCTGTTGATTGTACCAAAATTATAGAGGCTGAACAAACCAAACTTAGTTGGTCTATTACAATTAGCCGCTACGGCTCACCAAAAAGGCATGCAGACGATCATACATATTAACATAAGGTACCACGTATGGCATCCTCCAATATTACTATGAGATTAATCTTCCTGACAAAAGAGTATGCAGTGTGGGATTTTGCAATCATCGGTGGAATTTCTAGCGTTTGGGCATTGAAATAATATTGCTCTGTATGTACATGCCGGGTTGTTACATGTCAAAGACAAAGTGTGCTTAAAATTGACTATTTGGATCCAATGAAAGAAATCCTGGTAGAGAAGATGATAGATTTGTGTATATCAATGATGACTGTTTATTCACTGTCTCTTGATGAAAATGAAACGAAGAAGCCATTATTGTTGTCACTCAGAATTATCTGCCATCTTGTATATAGTATATTCCAAACATGGGTTAACAAAGTTTTGAAGAAACGAAAGTGATCCTGGACCAGCCTAAATAAACTCGATGAACAGTCGAGCTACTCTTCCACTGTTTTTGAACAGACGAGATTGTTATTCAAAGATGTTGGTCTTACTGATACTCCCCCCCCCCCTCAAAAAACCCCCTTGTGGATCTAGTTGGTTCTCTGGGAAACCTTCATTATGCGGTGCGACATGTTCTTTGGTTAATTAATATTTAATAATTGCAAGAATTTCGTAATAACTGTTGTTTACTGGAAACCTTTGTGTCGATATCCTCCGTTCCTTGTTGCATTGTGGGGTGGTATTCGGCGCTTCACGTCAGAGGCGACTGACAAGAATGTTCTAATACCTATTAAACTCTTCATCCACGGAATCATCTCGAGTCGGCGTCAGCGTCACAAAGACTCGGGCTGCAAGAGTTATTAAAAACTTCATGTAAGGATGAATACCTTACACGTCAGAAGAGAGTTTCGTGTACAAAGGTTGCTAACAAACAACATTTTTTCTCACTATAGTCTATAGCTAAGGATATCACGTTCTAACTCCTGAATAAATTGGCTGTCTTTAGCCAGTGTTTTCCATTGAGTACAGAGCTGCCTCGTTTCTCCGTTCAGCTAGTCAGAAAGTAGAACACTAGTCACGGCTAAGCGACGGGTTTGTAAGCTGTCAATATGGAAGAAGACACGGACGTTTCGTCAGTAGAAGACGACACGAACCATGTTCTGTCCATCGGCTCAACATCTCGCGATCTGCAGACGGCGTATCTCATCATCAGTCTGGTGCTGTCTGTGGGATGCGGCCTGCTGCTCATCTTCTTGGTTTGGAAGAAAGAGTATCTCCGAAAGCCCAGCCACTACCTGCGGTGTAACCTGGCGGTAGACGACATCGTCTTCACCGGCTGCCTGGTTCCCGTCCGTGTCTACGCACTTTTCCGGCAGGACGCCAGCGGGGGACAGACGTGGTGCTCGGCTGAACTACTGTTAGTGCCCGCAGGCTTGTTATCTAGGCAGTGTACATACCTCATGATGGCAGTAGATCTGTACTATTTCGTGTGTCATCCCCTACACTACCATGACAAAGTCACGACCAACCGCGTGGTCCTGGGCATCTTGGCGTTCAGGGCCTTCTCCTTCGTCGGCGGACTAGCGCCTGTGGCCTTGGGCGGACTGCCCGAATACAACCTGCGTTGTGAGGCGGAGCCTGCGAACAGTACATCCTTATCTGCCATCATCAGAAGCATGATGTTACTATTCTTTTTACTTGTTGTTCTCTCCGTCCTGATCATCTACTGGCGTATCTTCAAGGAAGCCAGAAGGCAGCAGGAAAGGGACGAGAACCGTGACCTGTGGGTGTTCCAGACCAAGGCGTTCAAAGTGATGGTGCCGCATGCTATCGTGTTGACTGCATCCACAGCCACTCTCGGTTTCCGCGTAGCCATGGCACGGGCTGTGATCACAGAGGAACAGATGTCCCTACGCGGCCTGATGATCGCTGAAAGCGCAGCCATCGTCCTGTACTTGACGGTATCGTCCGTGGCGGACCCCGTCATCTACAGCTTCCGGCTGCCGGAGTTCCGCCGAGCCTTAAGGGAGCTGTGCGGATTGCGGACCAACGCCATCCCTCCGCCGGCAGCACCGGTACGGCGACATCACCAGGGCGACGCGGAGACAGCAACGGGCACCGGTCCCGCGCGGCGCGGGGCACAAACCTCTTCAGTGGGCCTGATCATGGAGCACACGGCGGAGGACTTGCCTTCCGACCAGGCAGAAAAGCAGGCAACACAGGCAGACACGATCCCCGGCGACACCGCCTCGGGGCGACCGTTCCGGCTGACAGTGAGGGCGGAGGTGCACGCCGAGCCGAGGCCACGTCCCGGACAGGAGGACGGGACGGTAAACCTCCCCGGGCAGGTACACACGGACGCCGAAGAAGAAGACGTCCCTACTCTAACTACTACTGCCCTACGGACGGCCACACCGACGAGCCAACAGCAGGACACACTTTGGACCACCCACCATCGCGTCCGAAGTTGGCATGGGAGTAAGATACAAACCAGGGCAACAAATAAAGACTAGTTCTGAAGACGAGACGGGACGTACGAAACAAAGATACAGTGAAACGAAACAAGACTGTGGAATAGATGTGGACAAATCAGGAACAGAAGCATCCAAGGACAACTGTAAAACTT
>NW_017804020.1:7401669-7403590 GCF_001625305.1 Branchiostoma belcheri | reverse complement strand
ATTTGAATAATTTATCAAGGCCCATGGGCGCGGTTCTTTCACTTGTAAAGTAGCCAATTATCACCGAGCCGGTGGCACACGATGGGCGAAAACATGTATTTCACACCCATTGTACGTCGACATAAAGCGCTTATACATTACAAACAGAATTTTCGTAGGACTGCCATTACTTTAGTTTGCAGCATGTGTATTGAGAACGAGTATCTTCATAATACTGCTGGCTGTTTGTAGAAGAACGTTAACGGCACAATAAAACAGTTTTCAATACCAACACGACTTAGCAGATAACACGTAATGAAGCCCACTTTCTACGCAGATTGTAGCACTACGTAATGTTACACAAACTAACAGTAGATGTTTTAAGGAATTCACAGAAATGACAATGATAGATAATGCAACGCATATACATTATACAGCACAAAATAAAGAGTAACAGTAATGTAGTCGTCTTTGGCCGGGTATGGCAAGTTATAGTACGTACATGTATCGGTTCAATATAATCTTTAACGGGTAAGTTGACAGCAACAAGCAAGATGCATAGGTTCTATTACTTTTGTAGCTCACTTGCGTCTAGATTTAGGACGAACCCAATAAAAATGTTCCTTTTTCGCCGCAGTTTTTCATGTAGTGGTTACTTCGACAGCCTTTCCGCTGACGCAAACATACTAGTTTGAGGTTCCACAGTTCTTACAACGTTAGCGCTTGAAGTGGTGTTTTCCAAGTTTGTTGGTCTGGTGATGTTGTCTTTGTTGGCTTGTTGTCTGTCATTTCCCTCCATTTTTATGTTAACGTTTGGCGGCCCGTCTTCGATGGGTTGGGTTTGCTTCACAAATCTCGGCTTCGCTATTAAAGATCCGTTCCTTCCCGTACGTAGTGGTCGCTCCATAAACTCAACCTTCTTTATGTTACTTGGCCACAGCCGACCACCAATGCAAGATAAACAAGTTAAAATACTACTACACAATGCAAGTAAAACAGTTTACCTCCTCAAGTTCCCGCTTGGCCCTGGACATCTTGCTTGACATTTTCCTTTCTCACAAAAGTTTCGCGTCTTGAGTCTCGGCAGAAGTACAACAAGAAGCCATAGGCGACAATTCTCCGTGAAGTATTATATATTGCAACAAAAAGAAGTAGCCATTGGCGACAATTCTCTGTGAAGTGTGATAAATCGAACAAAGAAAAATTGTTTAAACGCGCGTCGGCTCAGTCATCTTAAGACGCAACAACCAATCAGAGATGCGAGATGCCTACACGTGACGCGGGAAGGGCGCGCGATGCCCGAAATATTTTTGCGTCAATATTCAGCGCCGTGATTCAAGAGATTAATACCCGGAAACAATTTTTTTCTTGTTTTGAACGCATTAACATGCATTTACGCTAATCTAGTATGATTCAGGGTTACTTTTTTTTTTTACCTGCCATGGCCAGATTATCTAAAGATGTGTGTATTGTGTGTACAATCTATAGAAAGAGAAATGTACATCAGGTCCGATCATCCGATTTTCACGTTTCGGTTTTTTGGACTCGGTTCATGAACGTATTTTGGTTTGGCTCCTGGAATGTGCGAAAAAATGACTCCCGGGACTGTCTACAGGGAACACTCGCACATTCGCGGTGTATCAGGACAGCGCGACTGGTCGGCATTAGCGCAGTCCCTGTAATTAGTAACAGTTGCACATCAATCCGGCCGAAAGCATGATTGTGTAACACAGGCTACTTCTTCATATACCGGCTCATACTACACGACGCCTTTACAACTAGCAAATCATAAAATTACCCGATCTACTAGTACTGTATGTGCGGTTTACCAGCCCCAGACCACATCCGACCACGAGGTAGAACACATTGATGGGTTGCTCAAAAATATTGTCCATGTTTACAAAGAGCTGCTCCACTAACACTATGGAGCGGCCCAACCCAA
>NW_017804020.1:7400894-7401199 GCF_001625305.1 Branchiostoma belcheri | reverse complement strand
TACTGCTGTACAAGCCTCGGGGATAGGGCACAGACACTGGGTATGAGGCTTGCTCCCAATTCCCAAGGGAGCTATCAATGAACTTCATCTTTGGGGAACATAATCACAACCCCTCAGTGTATCAGCCAGGGGAGGGGTAGGTTTTCCTCAACTCTCTTTTTCTGTATCCCAGAACACACCCACCCCCTCCCCCCAAACTCATTAACTGGATCAGGTTTGGTCATTTTTACTGTCAATATTAGCTACTAGTACCTGTTGTTTGATGATGACCTAATTTGGGGAATATGGGTGCATGTTTTGCATGT